>NC_090787.1:8105000-8140000 GCF_040054535.1 Antennarius striatus
TCTGCCACTTAATTTCACAGACACTCGTTTACTGACGTTTTCACAAGAGAGAGGAGTGAAGGGAAAGAGATTAAATTGCTTCATGCATTGATAATATCTTATATTTTGTATTAGAAGGAGATAGGATGGAGCCAAAGAAAGAGAGAAGGAGAGGAATCGACAGACTGACCGATCTCTGAGCGATCTCCTTAATTTCACAGACGCTCAAATGCAGGTGTTTTCATAGAAGAGCGAGATTAAATTGCTTCATGCATTGAAAATGTCATATTTTTTGTCAAAGAGAGAGGAAGGAGATGGAGGGCATGAACCTGTTGGTCTTTTGGTTTGCAATTCATCTGAATCCAATTCAGAATTAGACTGCTTCCCATTCCACGGACCTATTCATCAGCTCAAATCAAATTGTTATTGCACTGAAAAGGAAAATATAACCAAATGTATTGATTTAAAGGGCTTCTCTCGTGATATCCAACATTTTTCCCATGAATAGCCAGACACCAACAACAGATTAAATTTACTGACAATCAATGGCTTTGAATCTATCCATCCATCCACAGCTCCTATCAACTCTTTATTATACAGAAAAATGGATGGATGAACAAAACTAGCCTGATACTCTCCCCTTTCCTTCACAGGGACTTTTGCTAGTAGAGTTTGCCTCATCATTGCAGCTGTAGAAATCCGTGTTAAGAGGCTGAGTAGATTGTATTGTGTCTCTTTCATTACAAAATTTAAGTTTCATATTTATCTATCACTATTCCTCGATTCTGTCCTCTTTCTAGTTTACAGTTAATCTCTATGGTAAGGTACAAAATGGCGTCATCTTAAAGCGATCAGAAATCATATATTATTGTCCAGATGTTAATTGTAAATTTACAGTAAGATTTTATCATACAGGTAAGTCACAATCCATCTTGAGGTATTTCTGCTTTTCTATGTGTGACGACATTGCTGAAAGGAGAAATGACAGCATAGATGTATGAGAAAAAACACAAGCAACCACACACATCTGTTCCCACAACTAATAGGTTTCAGGAGCTGTCGGAATAATTCTCTGCTTGTTATACACACATAATTAGTTTCCAAAGTAGCTTTCCGTGAAAATAGTATCAATTACTTCGTCTCCCTTTACTATCCTCCTCTGAGACACGTGGATTTTCTGGGCTCATAATTTTCTGATGTGACAGTGTGTTAATTGAGCTATTAGCAAGAGGTGTAACTGTGTGTGCGTGCGTGCGTGTGTGTGTGTGTATGTGTGTGTGTGTGTGTGTGTGTGTGTGTGTGTGTGTGTGTGTGTGTGTGTGTGTGTGTGTGTGTGTGTCATCTCCAAATTCGTTTTGCCATGTTTTCTGAATTTTCCATAGTTAACACCTGCAAAAGTAATGAACTGAAATACAGAAAGCCACTTCTAGATCTTTATCCAAGTGGGAGGATTGGGAATTTTATTGTATACTTATTCTGATGAATATTCACTGATTAGCCTTTATGTAGTCTTTTAAAATTTCTGCTGCAAATATCCAAAGCTAAAACTTAGACAAAAATAACTAATAGCACATTTTTCATTTTAATAGAAAAAAATTAAGTGCGGTGCAGTAAAACTGAGTCTTTGCCGTCACATCTTCATACTTTTCTTGTATGTTTCCCACATATGAGAAATATGTGGGAAACTGCCTGATTGTTTTGAGAACTGGACCTAAATGAAGAAACCTGGAAAAGCCCTTGTGAAATACTACTCGTACACATCAGTGTACTTCATGCTGCTGGTAATTTATGTATAAGTTAATATAAATCCAGCTCTCTCAGGGTTTTGAGTCATAACTGCTGATGATTTTTTTTGAGATTCTTACTTTGTTCCTTACAATGAAACTTTTACTTATTCTTGTAAGTTTTTGAAACATCTGTGTCATTTGACCCCTTTTTTATATATGATCCTGTCTATGAACTTCTCCTTGAGTCCTACCCAGTAAGTTTTAGAGCAGGCATGGGCAAACTGTGGCCCATATATGGCCCATTAAGCTTTGTAATCCACTGGCGTCGTGCCCAGAGTTTTCCCCGCCTCACGCCCTAAGTTAGCTGTGAGAGGCTCCAGCTCCCCGTGATCCGCTACGGCAGATAAGGTGTTTCGGAAGATGAATGAATGAATAAATTAAATAGATTGTCACTCTATTGTCATTTAATGTGGAAATTCTGCATCATGACTGAATATTTGTTCAATGGTCATTTCAATTTCAAACACATTTATTCCTTCACCCATTCATACATGAATATCAAGTCCACAATTCCAAATGGAAGAGAACATGGGTAGAATTTGACACATTGAAAATCTTTGAAGGAAGAATGGGTCATTGACAAGACTACTATTAGTAGTGTGTGTTGGTGAGTAGAAGAGTCTATTGACAGCACAGTATTCTTTTCACTGTGCAGTGGGATATTGAGTGTGTATGGAGAAGCTGAGGTTTGTGGGTGTGGACTGATTGAAATCTCCCTGCTGACATTTCCCAGTATTGATCAGTCGCCGTCACATAGCCACACACGCACACCCACGCGGACGCACATGCGCGCACGCACACGCACACGCACACGCACACGCACACGCACACACACACACACACACACACACACACACACACACACACACACACACACACACACACACACACAAAACAAAAAAGTTCACTCAATAACAAAAGTAACATGTTGAGAACCACGCCAGGGTCTGGATTTTAGTTTTTTTTAATTTAATTTATTGATGACCTGTGGGATGTGGAAAATGGTGTGTATATGCAGTACACATTTAACGTAATGTGAGCACAATGAAGAGCACAAATCGGTAACACTGGTATAAAAGCTACAAGAAAATACTGAGGATAGAGACATTTGCATTATCACAAAAAACTAATTGATAGAAGCTTACCGTTTGTCACCCATGATTAATAGACAGCATTCTATTATATCGGTAACTATGAAGCAAACTGAATACAATTAGCACACTGATACTTGTTTGTCTTCACGCAGAAAACTAGTGGAAGTTAATTTTAAAGTGATTCAAATTAATTTGTTTATTTCAAAATGTTTCTGAAATGCAGGGACATGATGGTTGACATATTTTTATTTTAGAAGACTGTGATGAAGGAAAGTGACAATCGGCAACTGTTTTTTTGTACAGAAGTACATTCTTCAATTGTACCAACTTGCATAACACCAGCTGCTATCATATTTCCCCCTGTGTGCCTTGGATTGACTTTTCTCTGTGAGGCAGGGCATTTTCTACCAGACGTATTGATTTGTCTGACACAATCTGGTTGCACCTGTTGCAGCAGCAGGGAAGTGTTCACTTCCTAGCATGGTGCTGGTCATAGTACTTCAAAATGGACCGTTGAGATTAGGGTTTGGTTGATCTGGTTGCGGTAAGCCAAATGAAGAAACAACCATATGCATTAACGTGGTAAGGTGTAAATACAAGTGTACAGCTCCAAAAGCATAAACTAAAAACAGTCAGAACTGTATCGGGTTAGCTGAAGGAAGTCTATCACTTCAAAATGATGTATAATACATATAATACACAACTGCTCCTCTTTGAATTTCTTCATTACACAAGGAGCCATTATGAAGCTGTAGATACATATGAAAAACTGAAGAAGTGAGAAATCATGATGGTACGAGGCACCTGGCGTAGTTATTACTATTACTTCTGTTTGCTTGCAGTCCTTTTCAGTGCTGATTATCCTAAAGGAGGAGTTTCATGATTTTGTTGCTAATATTTTTCCATTGGGTGCCGTAGTGAGTAGCAATGTTACTGCACAGCAAGAAGGTTCTGGGGCCAATTCCTTTCTGTTTGGAGCTTTTGTGTTCTCCCAATGTCTCCGTGGGTTCTCACCAGGTTTTACAACTTCCTCCTGCCTCCAGAAACATACAGCTTTGGTGAATTGGTCACACAAAATTAGATGTGACCAAATTATGTGTCCTTAGGTATGATTGTGAGCATGTACTTATTTGTCTTTAATGTGGGGCAGAGATGTGCTGGCATCTTTTCAGGGGTGTACCCTACGTAACCAGCTGGGATAGACTCCATCAGACCGGTGACACACAAGGCAAACAAGCTGCTGTAGGCAAGACGACTGCAATAATCTTGTGTACAGGAAAATGGATGGATGGATTGACAAACCTATAATCTTCTTGCTTTAGGGCAACAGCTCACCACTGCATCAATCATTGTATGAGCAACTAAAAAATGTAAAAAAAAAAGTGTTTTCCTGTTGTTGTGCATTACATATTAATGCAAACACTTCAAAATTCACAACTCTCAATGACTGTTCAAGTACACTTCTAATTTTCAGTCTTTCACCAAAGAGAGAAAGAAGAGAAATGCATGCATACACAATGTTCCCTTTCCCCTGAGGTTCATTAGTAGCAATGGAATTCAGTGACCCAGAAACTAAAGCTAGCCCAAATCAATTAGCAGACATATGCATGCATTTGAGTTGCTAATTACAAAGTCAAACTCCACCTCATAGGGAGGGGTTTCCCTTTGAAGATGAGCTGGAAAAAGTCTAAATGAAAATACACTATTTTTGTTGGCTTCATTGTTCAGCTACTGTCGGTTGGTAAAGATTTTTTAAGAGGCTTGATTAGATGTCAGTGTCTGAAAAATGCTAATTTGCCCATCTGCAATATAAATATAGATCCCTTAAAATCATAACTTTGACATTTAATTACTCACCTGTAATAGAAATGGCATTACATTTTGCTAGTGTCTGTAATATTCATACTATGATATAATAAATCAGTGTTCTTGTATCTTTTTGCATGTTTTTTATCCACTAGTTTTATTGACTACATTTCATTGATTTAGCTTTTTGTAAGGAAAGTTAAGTTTTACATTCACCCAGTGTTGACCCAGCCAGCCATTATATTGGACACAGTAAGCCAGCATGCACAATATCTGGACCATGAAAATGACGCAAGTATATTAAATCAAGACATTATTTTTGTTAATGTTGTGAAGTGGGTTATGTTTTCACCACTGCGTATTTGTTGGTTAGATTGTTGTTGGTTTGTTGGTTAATACGTACATACATACACACACATACATATATTTATGTATACATAATTTAGACAATCGCAGCCGGCTACATTGGTATAATGAACTTACATGGTAACACTGGTATTACTTTCATTATAACTAAATCATTAGTTATAATGAAAGTAATGTTACAAATTGCAATCTATCAGATTGTGTTTGGGATCCAAATTGGATTCAGTCTTTTAGGAGTTTTAGAAGTGTTGCAAAATGTTCACAATTCATGGATAAGTCCTACAATATGATACACTTGGCTTTAAAGGGTCAACTTTAACTCATCTTCAAAAGTTACCCTGAAAAAAAAACCAAAACCCCAGCATCAGTGACATTTTAATAATAATTCCCATGGACTTTCAAATGGTTTCATCGATCAAGGAGTCATACTATGTCATATGATTATCACCAAAGTTATAAATGATTTTAGATCAGTCTTGTATTGATATCGTTGCATCGCCGTCATCCTCTCCTGAACCATAAACGGATGACTTCCCCTTTAAGAGCAGCAGCAGGCTGTGTAGGAGCTGGTCAGGAACTGGACAGCAGCGGACGGCCGTGAGGGAATGCAAAAAAAACTTTTCCCACTCACAGTACCGTTATCATCTTTCAGTTTAAGGCCACTTTGTACCGGTCTGTGTTGGTTAAAACGAAAGTAACTTTGCTTTTGTTATTGTGTCGGTGAAGTGGATGCTGCTTGCAGTCCGCTAGGAGGAAGAAAACTTAAAGGAAAAACTTGAGGAATGATGCCCGAGCGGCTGTATCCCTGCCTCCAAACTTCAGCTAAAGTGGCTAATGTTAGCGGCTGGCTAACACTGATGTGACTTGTTTTCATGTCTAATTGAGTAGCTAAGAATGGAGTGGAGAAGGATGTGGGGATATAAGTGATGTCCTTCGGGTTGTTATCTTAGCTGAACCGGGAAACATTATCAAGCTGTCCTTCATTTTAGCCTGGTGGAGCTAGCCCGACATAAAGCTAGCGTCTCTCAAATAGTTTATTGACGCCAACTCTCTGAAAGGTGACACGACAGAATTCAGCGATAGCTAATAATTAGCACACTCATGAAACGACTGCAGCTTTTGAATGCGACTGGTAACCGAGGTTTATGTTTGGACTAAGTGAATACCGGAGGCTCCGAGAGGAGATGCAAAGTGATGAGAAAGGATAAGTAATAACGGAACAGGGTGGACGTACTCATACCATCATTGTTCCTTTCACACAGTCTTACTAAGGAGTTTTTTGGACTCGGGGTCATTTTGACAAACTATGAATTTTGAAGAACAACTTTTTTTGTCTGCTTGATACCATCCCTGGTTCTTCAACACGTCTGTCTGAGCGTTCCTCCGTCCCCGTCACAGTTACCACTGTTATCCATAAGGCCTGCATTTTGGATGAAGACAGGTGAGGAGAGCTAGCATGAAGGTGACTGTGACATTTGGGCAGACTGGTGTGGTGGTCCCCTGCAAGGACGGATGGACTGTGAGAGACCTTATCCAACAAGCCACGCAAAGATACAGAAAGCTTTTGGAACAGGTATGGTTCATTATTCTGTCAAGCACTTTTCTTTACAATGAACATCTGGATGGAGACTCGTACTTTGTGTTGTCTGCTTGAAATCCAGGAAGATGCTGAATTTACTCCAGGATCAATGAAGTGTGTGTATACACACACACACACACACACACACACACACACACACACACACACACACACACACACACACACACACACACACACACACACACACACACACACTATATCTATCTATCTATCTATCTATCTATCTATCTATCTATCTATCTATCTATCTATCTATCTATCTATCTATCTATCTATCCTGTATCGTTACAAAAACAATTCATGCAAAATGGAATGCTGGGCACGTAGTCGTGGTTTTTTGTTGTTGTAAATTTGTAATAACTAGTTTGTGGTCACTGGTGGAGGTACAATACTGATATCAAAATAGATGCTATAGTTTTAGAAGGTCTCTCTTCTAAATACTCCGTAAATGCAACACTGAGGGAGCTCCATGTCAAATGTACTCACCTCATAAAAACCCTACTAGACACATAATGAAAGTAATTAAAGTTGGAGAAGATGGATAAATGCTCCATTTTCATCAATAACAATGAAAATATCCTCAAGAACATGAACAGAAGCATGAACAAATGCAATTTTTTATTCTTTTTTTGGATCTCTTTGACCTTTAAGCCATCGGTTAGCTACATTATTCATGTGTCTGAAGTGGTTTTGTAATAATGTGGAAAGACTTTTATGAAATCCTGAAAGACAGAAAGGAGGAGGCGAGATAACTTTTTGTGAAACAGCACTTTCATAACATTTGAGCTTTTCCCTGAAGTCATAAAACAATAATCGAAAGCTCTGTCATTTTTACTGTATGAAAGAGGTGCATGATTTTCACATCCCAAAGTCTTGGGAAATTAGACAAAGCTGTGGAGGTCCAGTCCTCCATAATTGCTGTATAAAAAATTAAAAGCATATCTGATATGGATGTGACAGTGCAGACAGGAGCGGCGTGAGCAGTTCCCACTTAAGTTGTAAGCGGAAAATGGAAATTAGTCTCTTTGCTGATTTCTTTTATGACTGCTGTTGATTCCCAGCACTGCTCTCAGGACAGGAACCCAGTGACCTCATCAGATGACCAAATCTTCTCAGAGACTTACTTCATATTGGTTCTGTAATTCAAAGGGCACACTCGTCTTGTAGAGAGATGTCCTCAGCTGTGATTGAGGGAGAGATGTTGCAGCAGTGAATGTATTTCGGTTAATGTAAGAGACATTTAGGCAGTATTTTGGAAAATGCACTGTTTTTGCACTCCTGTATTTCTTGTCTTACTTATGTGTTCATTCTTTCATTTTATTATCATCTACCTATACCTCCGCCTTCCTTTATTTTCATGTCTACATCACTTCTTCGCCTCCTATACAGCTTCTCCACACAAGGGGAAGCTCCTGGCTTCCCTTTTCATCTGAACTCATCTTCCTCTTTGAACACTTCCTCCCTCCAGTCCTGTTCTCCTTTCATGAGATAACTCAGTTCCACCTACAGTAGACATCAATAGCCTTCATTTTGAATTAATTTCAATCTCTTAAATAACAGCTACTGCTTGGAGGCAGGAGCAATGATCACAACATTTTGTTAAAGTGTTAAGTTAAACTTGAAATTATCTTATTGGGACATGTAAACTGTAGTGATATTCCAACTGTTTTGCTTGTTTAATAAGTAAATTTTGATAATTTATGGAATCAGTGTATAATATTACATTTTCTAAGTGGATTTTTTTAATGAAATGACATGTGAAGGACTTCCTTTTGTCACAAGACCCTCTGATGTGTTGTAGCAGGAAAAGCATCTGTGTAACATTAAAAATGACTAATCAGTTTCAGTGAGTCTATCTCTGTGTGAACTGAATACTATTGGTTACTGCGACGCATGCGTCCCGTCACGTACAACTGTATAATTATGATGCATGTATGCTATTGCAATTGCTTGATACAGTGGTATGCAAGTTGCTGTGATGTGCCACGTATATTTTCCCACTGCATTGGCTGGTTGTGCTACAGTTTCTCAGGGCATATCTTGTCTTCTTAAGCGGTTGACGTATTTGATTTATTTTCTTCTGGTTTTGATGAAACCTCAACTGTTTGAAGACGGTTTATAAACCAAATTGTACCTACTGTATGTGGCATTACCAGAACCTCATACCGGTTCTGTCCTGCTGCTGGTATATTGCATTTTACACAGGTGTGTAGTGTGACTTAGGCCCCGTCCATACGACGACGGGATTTTTTTGAAAACGCAACTTTTTAAAAACGCATCGAAAACGATTCGCGTCCACATGACAGCGTTTTCAAAAAAATCTCCGTCCACACGCAAACACACCAGTGCGTTTTCGAAGACGGCTATAAGCATGCCAAACCATGTGGTGGCAGTATTGAGTCAAATTTTATCCAATAGGAATCCTCCGTGTTTTGTTTTCACAACACACGGGCCCATAAATATGACGTCACAGAGGTTTTTGTCGCAGGCAATATGTCAGTTTTTTTAAAAAGTTGCGGATACACCGTCCACACAACAACGCAGACCCAGTGTTTTAAAAAAAATCCACCTAGGCCAGCGTTTTTAAAAAGTTGCGTTTTCGTTCTGGATATTTGCGTTGTCGTGTGGACGGAAGGCGTAAACGCAACAAAAAAGTTGCATTTTCAAAAAGTTTCGGCATTGTGTGGACGGGGCCATACTAAGGGAAGTTGCCTTGTCATTATCGGGGTTTAGATATTGTTTTATTTCTGAGAAGATAGTGTGTATGTCACATGCTATCACATGCTAACAAGCCAATGATGACATCAATGTCTTTTGATGGAACCTAGTTGCATTAATGTCTCAATGTTAATTATGCCGCCAACACCCTATTTTAATGCAGACTTTGTTTTGGTACCTCTTTTTCCGACTGAAGGAGAATACTGCCTTTCCTGCGATTCTGGGTGTGTTCCTTTTATTCAGAAGATTGAGGTGTAATCAAACAATGAAATAATTTGTTGCTTGCTCTTGGGAATGAAATACTTTGTGAAGCCAATTCATGCTGTGTGTGCTTTGTCCTGCTTCCAGTAGTTTCTTCTTCCTTTTCTCTTTTTAGTTTTCTTTCTCTCTTAGGCCCTCCCACACCTCAGTTAGCACTTCATTTTTCCTCCTACGTATGCTGTCATCACCCCTTAATTTTTAATAGGTTTGGTTAGTTTTTGTTTTGTGACATTTTATATATTCTCTTTTTTTCACTCCCCTTTGACCTCTGGATGGCTTCATGCTGATTTGCTTTGCCTCTCATTCCTCCTCTTTGGGATGGAGAATATTTATAATTTTATATTAGTATTTGTTGCTTTGGATTTTTATTACTCACTTTCCATCAGTCAATCATTACCTTGCAAAACTAATCTGTTGTAGCTATGTAATTATGGCTGTTAATGTGTTCCAGGATTAGAAAGCAGGTGTATGTGTGTTGTCGAGAAGACCAGCCCCTAATCCTTGCATATAGTGTTAGGCATATCAGTTTTAAACTGTCATAGAAGCGGCCCACTTTCAATACCGCATATTTTTCTTCCTTTTTCATACTTCTATCTTTTTCATTTTTCTTTGAAGGTATATGTTAAACATTTTTTCATCTTGTCTGTTGTGGCATGGATCTATTTTAGCTAACTGTTATCGGCTCATTGTTGGGTGTTCCCACAGGAGTGTGCGAGGCGAGCTAACATTTCTAATACGTATTAAAAATACTTTTTAGTCAGGGCATGATAGACCTTTCTCCTTAACTTGAGTTTCAGAGAGGATTTATTTTGTAGTAGTTGCATTTTTTTCCAGAGTATTATGTTCAACAGGGCTTAAAGATTGAAATTTGTGTACACGTTTGTGTTACTCAGCATGAAACCAAAAGGGGACAGATGAGGAAAGAAATTGAAAGGCAAATTAGAGAATTTTGATGCTGAAAAGGTTTCTGTACACAGGCCATGTAAAGAGTCTCACTTCACTCAATATGGCCTGTTCTAATAATACTAGCTGGAACCTGTGGAAATTCCATGATAAAACAATGATATCGGACTTCATACCAAACATATGAAAACAAATGTATTGGTATTATAAATAAGCGCATCCATCACAGAGTTCTCCCACCAGCAGGCAGCGCATCACGGTCTGACCCAGAAGTGGCATGGGCGTCTTTGGCGAGGAAGGTGAATGAATGAATGAATAAATTAATATATAAACTTTATGACTCATAAAGAAAGAAACACAAACAAATATCCAACTGTCAAGCATGTTTATCAATGTGTCTTCGATGTGGAGTTGTTATACATCAGAAAATAGCTGGTTTTAATTCCGTCCATTCTGTGTGTACATGTAGACACGGGTCACACGCATGACGTCACAGCGATTTTCGTCACAAGTAGATGACCCCGGATAGAAAAACTTTCGGTTACAGCGTCTTCACGACAACACACAACCGGTGTTTTCAAAAACTACTCAAAAGAACTGCTGATGAGGTGTGGCCCAACAATCTGATAAAATCATAACACATCCTGGCCCCGCGCCAGAGAGCAGGCAATTATTTCTGAGTGGGAGGGAGGAGAAAGGGAGGAGATATGTCCTGTCGTCTCTGCAGACAAGCTGCGGAATGTGTGAGTTCATCTTCTTTTCTCTTCTCTCTTCTCTTCTCTTCTCTTCTTTAAAATTGCAAAATGTTTGAATGTGATTAAAGTGCAAAAATCAAAATCAAAAAAATCTCTTCTTTAACCTTTTTTATTGCGGGATTTTACAGTTTTACATGGCATTTTAATTATTAAAAGAAAAAGCCATCAAAAGACGTGCTAAAACATTCTAACAAGTGCTGAAGATGATTTTACATCTGATTTTTGAACCATCAAGATATTCTTAATGCTGACTCTTAATGTTGGGAAGCTCAAATTTACAAGGCTGAAATGTTAAATGATGAGTAATGGTTGTTTTGCTTTGCCTGTTACAGAAGACAGCTTGTTAGTGCTCAGACCGAACATGGAGGATTTTTATTCTTTCACTCAGTACGTCTACAAAATAGTAATTACTGTTTAATGCAGTATTCAGTTGCAAGTGTGTGGAGCAGATGCCTTCTATTATTTTGTGTATATCACATTAAAGCTGTGGTGAATCCAAATCCACCTCTTTGCACTGACCTTTGGTTTTTACGGCAGCATGTATCCAAACCGCCGTGTCCACCCCAGCCAGCATAGGTTTGCGCTCCAGAGATAAAGAGTGGTTAGATAGGTGGGAAGAAAACACACACCTGAAAACACTGAACAGTCTACACAGTGTTCCAACTCTGGTGGGATTTTACTACACTCTAATAATAATTTGTACTCTGTGTCCAATCTTATCTGTTAATTTATCAGGCAAAGATCCACATTACACACTAATCCCTTTGATTTTCAGATTAGATCAGTGTGTTTCCAACTCTTATCTTTTGTCCCAAAATATCTAAATGTCCCTCTAGGTTTAGAGAGTGCTAGACGTGGAGACACTCTGTTTTTCCTGTTTAGAAATATGTGTGGCGCATTAGAAGATGTGCTGATGTGCAACAAGGGATCAAGGGGGTTGTTTACTTGAAATCAAACACAAGGTCAGTCATGTACATTTATCCACCTTGTAACCTTGATCCACAAGCTCCAGTAGGATGAAGTAGCTTTTAACAACAGCTTCAGACTGTTTCAGTATGTTGGATGAGCTGGATATTATATTATTTAAGTAAAACACTGGATCGATCTTCATAAAAGTAAGTCCATCCATCCATCCATCCATCCATCCATCCATCCATCCATCCATCCATCCATCCATCCATCCATCCATCCATCCATCCATCCACCTATCCAGCCACCCACCCTACACATGAGACAATTGTTTAGTGTGTAGCCACTTTTTCATTTTGTGGGTCATGGGTGTTGCTGGAACTTCTCCCAGCTGGCTACAAGAGAGAAGCGGGTGATGCCAGATGTAACACCAGTACATTTTGGAGCCACGTAAAGGACATACAACCACTCATACACAAGCTCACTTACGGACAATTTGGAACCAATCAATTACCATGAAGTGCATGTTTTTGGAAATGGGAGGAAGCTGGAGAACCTGGAGAAAACCAACACAGATAAGGGGAAACATTTAAAGTCTGCACAGAAAGTACTTTTTCCCCCCCATTTTTAAGGAATGTTGGCACAAAGTGTCACTAAAACAGGAAATGCTAATACTACTACAGTACTACTAATCCATCATTCTTCTTCACCCCCCTGTCAGATCACAGTATGTGTCCTATTCATGTCTTTAATTCCTCATGAAGAAACACATTCAACAAACAATGTTCATTCTACTGGAGGGACAAAATTCATTGAAATTTGTCATTTTTTACTGAAATAGAAACTAGAGAATTAGATAGAAAATTGGATACGGGCAGATGTTTCTCTGCAAGATTTTTTCCATCTTGTCAAACACTTGATTTTCTGAAACTCAAATTAAGTAAGTAATGCAGACATTCTTTGCTCTCTGCTGCAGTATGTTTACTATTATACAAAAAGTTTGCTGTATATTTTTGTCAAGTGAAATAGCCTAATTTGTGTTTATTGTGGTTGTTTACACATTGATAAATAAACACCACAGACAATTATTAATAGAAAATCAGGATCATTGAAATGTTTGGCCTGCTTTTACATTATATGGGAGTGTGGAATTCCTTTTTACAATTTCTTAACATTATCAATTCTGTTAGTTGCTTTGTGTTCAGTAATCATGTACCCCAGCGCTAATGTTGAATCATTGTATAGCACAGCTAAGAAAAAAGATTTACTTCAAACCAAATGAAATATTACAGCGCACAGTGCTAGACTGCTAACTACTTAAGCAACACGGCCCGAGGCCTTCGGTCCCCTGAGAGTTACATGTTTATGAAGTGTCATAACATGTTGTAGTTTGATAAATTGCTAATATGTTGGGGACCATGCTCTGAAGCACAATACTAATAAAAATAATAAGTATGATGTCTTGTTGGTTATATGAACCATACTGTGTCTCAGTAGGAGCTCACAGGAACCCCTAGAAACATAACGACATGATCATAGAAAATATTTATTTTGTTTGTGGCTTCACTTAATAGAATATTAACTGGAGTGTGTTTTATAATGACAAACTCTTAATTCCTGTCTGTTGTCTTTTCATGTAGTGTAAATATTCAGAATTGACCGTGCTTTCATATCTTTCTATCCATGTATATTCAGCCGTGATGCCTGGTTTGCGTTGGGATGATGTACTGAGGACTGTCCTTTAACCAGTATTAACAAAATTTTAAACAACTGGACCTGGTTATGAAGCCCATGCTGTAAAAAATATATTCTAGTAAAGTTGTATCAAAGTATGTTCTCAGGATACACACTGTACAAAAATGAAAACAAAAGTATGTAACCCCACATTGTTTGACATTCTATGAAATCTGGACAGGGTGTCAACTGAGTCAGAGTTGCAAAAGTCAAACAAAGAATTCTAAAAAGAAGTGAGGGAAAGAGAAACAGAGATAGATGATTTAGTACTATTGTGTTTCGTGATGATTGAGTGGTGGTTGGGTGTGTGACATTATGCTAAGTAAAGCTTTCTTTTTACAAAGCCAAGCTATTTTCATCTTTCCACAAATGCTTTATCTTGAGTAATCAAACACAACAAAGTTTCTGAGTTACTTCTAGGTATCAGCTGACACAGGTGAGGAATGACTAACCAAAGGTTGAACTGGAAGGCAGACATGGCATTTATACAGAGCAAAACAATTGCACAAAGACTATTGAACATCTATCTTCAAGATTATTAAGTGCAAGTAAATAAGTCTGTTCTGTACTGGAAATAGAATGGAGTTTGTAAACTGGCACGACTTAAATTAAAAAAATACCTTGTATAGACAATCATGTTACCTTATATTGATTGGCTACAACCTAAAACACCACCCAGCAGCTGTAGACTTACAACTGCTGGGTGGTGTGCTGCCCCCTGGAGGTGTGATGCTCACAGCGGTAGTGGACGGTAGCTAAACTCAGGGATCAGACTGTGATGTTGGTTATAGGATGTCTTTCACTGTTACTAAATGTTAATAGTAAGTCCAACAAAATTGAAGCTGTATGAACATATATGTTTGTTGGTTTAGGAGAACACAAACTTCTAGAAAGGGGACACCTTTTTGCCGATCTGTCTGCTGTAAATTTCTGAATCCGCACCTGATTTATTTACAGGACTCTACTTCATGTTCTGGTGCTTGAAGTGAACTAGGTTTATCGCTATAGCTGAGGAAATTGTTGTTGTTCTTCTGCACAGGGTTTGAAATTATTCTGGTAATTCACTGACTCGGAAATACAACGTCTCTACCTTCACCTGAAATAGATTTGAAAGAACTAGCGGACAAATTACTAGTAAAAATTACGTGATAATTTTTAATCGTATCGTTTAGGTCTGCTTTTAGGGATATCCTAATGGCAAATATTTCTTGGTCATGCTGTCAGGATTTTTTTTTCAAAGCAAACACATAGCCCTGAAAGAGTGATTTAATGGAGCAGCACCCCGCAACTGTCTGAGTAATACCTGTCCTTGAGGCTCTTTCTGCTGTTTTGTCTGTGTGTCTATTTGTGAATGTGTGTGTTGTCTTGATATGTTGTTCAACAACCAGCTCTATGCAGTCAGCTGTCCGGTGCGATGCTGATGTCATTAATCAGGAACCCAACACGGTGGAGAAAGCCAGTGAACAGGCAGAGACTAGGGGGCCAGGCTGTGGCTGTAATCTGTACAAGCCGTCAAGGGAAAGATGTGGATGATGTTAGGAGAAAAGAAACAAAAGAGGGCAGGAGGGGAAGGAAGGTGGAAGGTACAGAATGTAAAAACAGGGGCAAGGATTTTATTTTTGTTTTTTAATATCCTCATGATATAAAATCCCGAACATTAAATCTCTTGCAAAGCAAATCTACCATGAATATTTCCCTGTCCTTTGCACATGCTTAATGCCTTTAAGGATGAATAAATACTGCAGGGTGCACTGAAGACTTTTTGAGCTAATGAAGAACACACAATCAGCATTGTCCGCTTGCTGGGGTCGGGTCAAAGGCCACCTCTGGTTATTAAATCTATGAACTCAGTGTTAAACAAAATTAAAGGTCTCATTGTATACTATTTTAATTAATGTCACACAGCTGCTAAATGTCCAACTACACTGTGTTTGAAATGTATTAGCCTAATCTGATCCATGGTCCTTAATGTGTTCTGTTGAAAATTGCAGAAATGAACTCCCTGTTGAACAGATCTGTTTGTCTGGGCTGGTCATTAAATGCTGATAAGCTCCCACTGTCGACGCTTACTACACGCCCCCGTCAATGTATTGCACACGCGCCACCGTGCACACACACTTATGCGTTAGCTCCAGTGCTTTTACTTTTAGAAACTTTGTTACTACATATTCTTATTTTTGTCATGTTTTTCGTGCTTATTTTTTATCATATAACTGTTAATTTTTCTATGGTATTCACGGAACTACTTTCTCAGTCAGCCGAATGTAATTTTGTGGCAGCGCACACACACATACTGTAGGTAGTTTTTCACAAACACGGACCGAGGCGGAGCTAACTTTTCTTAAGCAACCGTCAGTCAGTCAGTCATTTACTAACCCGCTTAATCCGCTAACGCAGGTTGCGGGGGAGCCGGTGCCTATCCCGGCAGTCTCAGGGCGTGAGGCGGGGGACACTCTGGGCACGACGCCAGTGTACCACGGAGCCACATAGAGACAAACAATCATTCACACACACACTCACTCCTACGGTCAATTTGGGACCGGCCAATCAATCTGAAGCGCATGCTTTTGGAGGTGGGAGGAAGCCGGAGAACCTGGAGAGAACCCACGCAGACACGGGGAGAGCATGCAAACTCGAACCCGGGTCCGGCGTGTTGTGAGGCGGCAGCGCCAACCACTGCGCCACCGTGCCGCCCTCTTAAGCAACCGTAAATAATATAATACAATGTGTGTGTTTGTGTGTGTGTGTGTGTGTGTGTGTGTGTGTGTGTGCGTGCGTGCGTGCGTGCGTGCGTGTGTGCGCGCACGCGCTGAGGATACACTTATGTTGACACACACACACAGACTACACATAGACCAAAGCAGAGCAAACTTCTTTTTTCGACTTTTCCCCTTCAGGGGTCGCCACAACGAATCAATTGCCCCCATCTAACTCTGTCTTCTGCATACTCTTCTCTCACACCAACTACCTTCATGTCCTCTTTCACTACATCCGTAAACCTCCTCTTTGGTCTTCCTCTAGGCCTCCTGCCTGGCAGTTCAACTCAGCATCCCTCTACCAATATGTTTACTATCTCTCCTCTGGACATGTCCAAACCATCTCAGTCTGGCCTCTCTGACTTAATCTCCAAAACCTCTAACATGTGCTGTCCCTCTGATGTACTCATTCCTGATCCTATCCATCCTGGTCACTCCCAAAAACAACCTAAGCATCTTCATCTCTGCTACCTCCAGCTCTGTTTCCTGTCTTTTCCTCAGTGAAAGCAAAGCAGATCTAGCTAGTTAGCCAAATGAAATCTGACTTCAACAGCAATTGAGCCAGGGGGTTGTCACACGCTGCACACACTAGTTCTTAGCCAGGAGATTATCACACACTGCTACCTTAGCCTGTTCACCAATTTCACATAGGGAATGAACGCACCTTTATCTGGGGACAGGGGGTGTTCTTGCTGATGGGCTCGGGACATGTCAATGACTCTGTCAGTCTCTCCCATCGTTACGTCAGGGTAATTTATATATGGAGATAGCATAATCACTTAAAAAAAATAAAAATAAAATAATATATATATATATATATATAATTTTAAGTGATTATGAAAGTGCCAAAAGCACAGATGTTGGAAGGGGGCACATGGACAAGTAAAAAAGAACCATTATTGTTTCAAGCTTGATCTGTTATCATTTTAGTGTTGGAACATTGTTAAAAGTAATATTGAAGTTGAAAATGCCAGTATTGTCATTTCACTGCATTATTTAGATGATGATAGACATGAGATCAAGCTCTGCAGCTGCCAGTATTAATCAGAAACATACATTCATTTTCTATTATTGGGTCAGTATGTGTCAGGAGTCTGTTGTTAATATACAGTGGGTGTATTCTGTGTTACAGGAAGGGAATTTCCTGGTTCGCACTCACCATGTTGAATATTGTGACGGGGGGATTCTGGACCCAGATGACACACTCAGTGATCTGGTAGAGGACAAAGACAAGGCAAGAACCTTTTTTGCATGAGAAAAGTAATAATATTGGTGATGCTGTTTTTGCTTCATTTCATTTCACCACTTAATTAAAGATGCACATATTACTGTGACTTTAGGCTTCTCAGAAACAGTCGTGTTGCTTTTGTCTGCTTAATTAATGCTTGAATTTAAACTAATGCTTGTGAGGTAAGTCTTTAATAGCTGTAAAGACTTACCTCACAAGCATTGGCATGTTTCCTCAAAGACCAACATTGACATGAAGGATGCAACCTAATAATCAGCCAGATCCAGAGAAGGTTCGAGACACAGAATTACACCAACAGCTACCTTTATCTCCACATACAGTATTTTGTTCTGATGTATGCCTTGTGTTTTCTGTGTTCTGGCTCATACTCTGAGTATTGAGCTGCAGTGGACTATGAGCCACCCCTTCGGATAGAATATTGCCTCACAAGCAAAATTCAAAGGGAAAAGGTTTTAACTTGCCTTCAGCGTTATGCAGCATCATTAGCAATTCACTTTTGGAGACTTTAAAATGCAATCCATATATTCCCTGTTTTTTTTTTCCTTCTTATTTTTCCCCTGAGGAAAGTGTCGTTTTTCATTTTCCCCTTTTTTTCCACACCATCTTGTATTTTATGGCTTTATTAGAATGTGATGAATGCCATAGATTGAGGACTTTTCAATAATGACTTTGGACCTTCAATGAACATTGAACCTTGTCTCATAGCCTCTGATCATAAAAACAGTATCAACATGTTTTAACGAGCCTGTGTCTTATGTTGAGCTGAATTTTTTATGTAGGACACACAGCTTCAAAAAGTCGAAGAACCTACTGGCTAGAAAGAAAATGTACAGAATATTTCCGTGTCCTTTGCACATGCTGAATGCCTTTAAGGATGAATAAATACTGCAGGGTGCATTGGAAGACTTTTTGAGCTAATGAAGAACAAAGTTGCATTTGTTTTCTTGAAGCAAGAAGAGCCTATTAAAGGTGATGAAGGGACCATTCCTTAAGTTGTTAAGGTTTTTTTTTCCCAAATCTGGCTTTTTAGATCTCAACATCATATTTTTTCATTGTGAATCTATATGAAGATAGTGTTTATACATTTAGAGGCTTTTCTTGATTTGACATATTTAAGTGAATGTCAGTAGAAAAACACATCCAAGCATTTATGCACACCTTGTCTTTGTTTTCAGTGTGGTTTGACCGTCACTGACACAAAGGATTGTGTTGTTATTATGTAGAGGTAGCATAAGATGTGCCAGCCAAAGCTATTTGTAACCCCTTCCAGACACAGATCCTCTTTCTTAAATTGGAAATAGTTTTTTTTTTGTTTTAGTGTATCATTTAGGAGTAAATGTTGATTGCGTAGCTTAATAGCTATATAATAACAGCACCATCTGCATTTAGACTGGTGGCCTATAATCCTCACTTTCTCTGTGTTATTTTGTCTGCCACTGGGCATGGAATCGTGCAAGAAAATGAAGGTTGGCTGGGGATCCCATCAGGCTAGAAGCCAGGCACCATTTCTATTTGCTTTCATGTCTCCATTATAGACTAAAGAATTTTTTGCTGGTAGTTGTTCCTCAGAGGCAAAAAAGGAATGTTTTGCTTCTATGACACTTGTATCAAACAATAATACCACTTCATAACAGCCAACATATGAACAAACCCACCATCAACTCCTTTACACAAATAAGGGAAAGAGTAATCCCTTGCTCATTTGCGCATCGACACTCACAGCTTCACCTCATCGTAGATTTTTAGTAGGTAGTCACGTGACACTGTACATGGTGTCGGTGTTTATGTATGTTTTTGCAGGGTCCTCGTCATTCGGCTCTCGACCCGTGAAGTGTTCTGACGGTTTTGCGCAAATATACTGTATTAACTTTTTGAGAATTCGCTATGGACCCCAAGAAAGTGACGGAGAAAAGAGGAAAATAAAAGACGTGGAAAAGAGTTTTCTGTCCATACAAACAAAGCAAGAGATAATAGAAAAGCGTGAAAAAGGGATGCGTTTGCTTGACCTCGCCAAAGAATATGGCTGTAATGCATCTACAATCGCCACTTTATTAAAACAAAAGGACGTTTAAGGAGTTTAAGGCATCGCGTGGGTGGTTGGAGAAGTTCAAAAGGAGGACTCGAATTCACTCTGTTGTTCTGCATGGTGAGGCAACAGCGCATGAACCATAGAAGGCAAAAAACAATGGGGACAGCAGTTAAAAGGTAAATGACCATCATTATTATTTTACGTTATGCACAACTTTCATTTATTGTGTAATAATCTAATTGTAACATGTATTTGTTACGTGTTTTGATGCATTTTTATGCTTTATAAAACATTTATGCTGGAATTTTTGGGGGCTTGGAACGGATTAAGGCATTTACATTGAAAACACGTCTCTACTACTTTCTACTTACGTAATTTCTTCCGGAACCAATTAATTTTTGTAAGTAGAGGTACCACTGTAATCAATGAGATTCTTTTAATTTTCTTGGTTGTTTGTGATGGAGGTCAGAGGTCTTGGCGATTATTAAACTCTCTGTTCTCACAAAAACTCAAAAGGATAGTGGCGATTTGAAGGGAAGCCACAGTATACAGAACTAAAATATGTGTGCAGTACAGAAACCAAATATAAAAGCACAGCCATACTACAAAATACACATTATAATACTGGAATCAAATAAAGTGTCTCATAGTAATTCCCAAACACACATGAGGAAGCACGCACTCTCACAGATAAACCACACAGAATGATACCCGGGAATACACACTTCTGAGGACCAGAGATTGCTTGTGAAATGAAAGTGTGAAATATTCATTGGATTCTGAAGCCAAGCTCTCATAGTATTACTGAACTGGGATTAATAAATGGCTTATGATCCCAGATGAGTGTATTACTGTGGGCAGATTCAGACTGCCAGGCCTGAGGTTTATAAAGAAAACAGAAGATTTTTAAGGTACGCTGAAGACAGAGGTCAGAAATAAAGTTTCATGATATCATGAAGTAGAACTGAGAGAGACAGAGAGAGACAGAGAGAGAGAGAGAGAGAGAGATTGACAAAGATAGAGAGAAACAGACACAGAGAGAGCGAAAGAGAAGGGGCTGAAAATTATTAAGATATGTTGAAATATTTCCTCAGCAACCATGATGGACTGTGGTTTTTGTTTGTGCGGTTTTCAGTTGAGGACATCTGTATCAGTTTATCATGAGGGACAGAAATAAAATTGCAGCATAAACATTATGGCAATGACATATATGTATATTTTATCCCAAAACAAAAGCACAGCTGCAGAATGTATTAACAGTACAATGAGTACTGTTAATACATTGTGCTCTTACTTCCCTGACATGAAAGTAAGAGCACATATCGTGGAAGATATAGGCTCACAGATGGAAGGTGAAATACATGTGTCATAGCCTTTGATTATTTATTTTATTTTTTTCAGACATCTTAACATAACAAACTTCACACCTTCATTACATTTTACAACATCAACAACAACATCCGAAAAAAAGGGCTGATGGGTGGAAGCCAATAGGCTTCTGAAATTTCCGTCCCCCAGAATCAACAAACATCAGTCTGCTCTTTAAAGAGCTGACTGGTTTTGTGTTTGTTTCTTATATTTATGTGTGTTACTCAAAGCAGTAGAACCAGTCGTAAGTAAAAGGCATGTGATGTGTTTCTTTCAACAAATCATTGATTCAAAATGTTTCTGAAAATGAGTAGAAAAGTAAAAAATCCTGTTCAATTGTGGAAAATAAAACTACGCCCACCGTGGCACCTAAGAAAAAAAATATGGGGATACTGTATATCATATACTGTATGTCTGTTTTACCTCTTGGTCAACACACTTCACCTCATGTTTTTTCTCTAAAATTGGTCTTCCTTATCATTTTTCCATGCAGTTTACAGCTTCATTTCAAACAAGAACTGAAAGCAAGCAGAAGGAGCTCTGTGTTTTTCAGGTGTATTTTCAGTTTAGTTTGTGTTGAATTCTTAATGGATTTTTCCTGTATTTAGGTATGCAGAAACAGTCTTAGAGAGACCAGTGTCTGTTCAAAAGGATAACTGGTGTTACATTATGGTTAAGGCATTCACCACTGTAAATATAAACACCCTTTTTCTAAGTTCACACAAACAAAATTCCATTTACCTCTTTCAGAAACACTTATGTGTGCCTAGTGCATTTGTACCTTCATATGTAGTATATACAGTTGAATATCAGCATGGGATCCTAACCAATTATGAGTATTTTGGGGCATTTCCTCAAACTAAAGTGACCAGTAGATGAAAGTAGCATAACAGAGAGATTTGTGATTTGTGTGTAATAACTACACATTTTCAAGAGTTGGCTTGTTTCAGTCAACAATTTAATAAGGGCTGATCTGGGAGTCGATAAAGTGTCCACCGACTCCTATGGTAAACTGCTATAAATATTTACATCAATGGAATAATGAAACAAGACTGTCTTTCTGGACACCCAAAGCATGTGAAGCATGTTTACATATCTTCCCACCAGATGAAAGAACCTGTCTTTATGAAAGGTAACTGTTGCAAATGAACATTTATACAGTGAAGCAAAGTCTTTTCAAAGCATCTTTATTCCATGGGTTCTTGTTATTGAGGTAGTGTAGGAGACTTAGCCGATTGTCAGAAGTTTAAAAAGTTTATTCCTGACAAGTCTAATACAAATATACAGGCTCTCCCAAAGTCCCTGACTGCTGGTGCTACACAAGTCTTACATCAGAGCCAGCTGAAGAAGAGAAAATTCTATCTTGGCCAGGTCAATTTAAGCAATTCAGAATAAGAATATGCATGAGGGAATGTGGTGTCTTCTTGTCCAATCAGATCGTGACAAGTTTTCGATCGCATCTTCTCGGCGTAGTTTCCATTTCCGGTCTCATTCTGTAAACAATCCTGCCTACATCCTGATCACCCCATAAGTGTGAAAACTTCCATAAATGGAACTGTTACCTTGGGTGTGTGTGTGTGTGTGTGTGTGTGTGTGTGTGTGTGTGTGTGTGTGTGTGTGTGTGTGTGTGTGTGTGTGTGTGTGTGTGTGTGTGTGTGTGTGTGTGTGTGTGTGTGTGTGTGTGTGTGTGTGTGTGTGTGTGAGTGTGTATCAGACTAGAGAGAACTCAGACCGCCGTCTATGTCCTATGTGTGTGTATGTGTGTATTTGTGTGTATGTATGTGTGTATGTGTCAAATTAGATGAGTTCAGGTGTGTGGAAATTTACTGAGACAAAGTGATAGAAAAGTTTATTGCATGATTAAAACTAAATCTCTTCAACATACATGCTGGCATCCACCATATTTCATTCATGGCTACACATTTCTAACTGTAACAGTCATTTAAATCCCAGCAGCTTCATTACTTTCGTCATTCCAAAAGCCTGCATCTATGTTTTGTTTTGTCTTGCCTACTCTTGCTGCCTGTTTGTTACTGTAAATTACATTTGGTTCCCATCTAACTTACTCGGTTAAATAAAGTGAAAAACTAAAATGAAAAAAAAGTGACCAGTCCAGACAATACATGAATGTGATGACATTCCTCCTGATAGGTCCACGTGATAAGAACATATTGATCATCATGTAGCTCAGTCAATGTTAAGTTATAATTTAACGGCAATGGAGGATTCAGCTTCCAAAAGGCGCACTAACCAGCCCCAGGAGGACCGACAACACAAGATGAACATAATGTTGAGAAATACCCACACAAAAAAATGTTCACTTTACAGTACTTTGAATTTGTGTGGTTGTATGAGAGAATGTGTGTATTTTTCATAAAGATTCATAAAATGGCTTATTGTTTGCTTGTGCTTCATGGTTCAACATAGTTGCCACAGTGACTGGAGGAAATAAATGGTAATTTCCAGTCCTGGTTTTCTGGGCACAGCAATCTTATTGATCAATGTAGAAGAGAATTACATACGTGCAATCAGTCATCACATAGTGTCAGACAGCTGTTGCACTTCGTTAACACATATGAAGGGTGAACAGTTCTTTCCTACTGCATGAGCCTGAGGACACACCATTTGTTAAGGTAGAAAAAACAAATCTACAGAATTTCTGATGAATAAAGGAGACCAAGACAGATTATCCTAATCTAAATTAGTATTATTACTAACAAACAATATTTTTTGTTACCATCTTTATGTAGTATTTATTTTCCTTATTTCCCTCAAAATTTTTTATATTACCTCCTTTGACTTATTTTTTTTGTCTCTTAATCAGTCCAAAGCATTTGTGTAAGAAAACGAATGCCAACCTCAACTGTGTAGATTTCTCCTCCATGTCAGGGAAGTAAGAGCTAAGATACAGATTACACAGGCCAAATATCTTTCATTGATTAACTTAACTTGAGTAACTTTCCAAACCTTATTGCAGAGGTAAGCCTGAAAAACTCAGGGATTACCAACACAACATGCATCTTTTGACCTGAGATTGTTTTTTGAAGTAAATTTTCCCCATTAAACCTGAGTGGAGTACTTTGGGTGGATTATTTCTTATAAAACACATTCTTGATATTTTGTTCTCTTTTAAAATTGTTTTCTGTCTTCAGCTTTAATTTTGCTACATTTTAAACATAGTTGCACTTTTCTGTTGATTTTCATTTTCTATTTAATGTCCAACTCTACGGGCTCTGTAGTTTGCAGTTTATAGCAGATAAGTATTGGATTTTAAATTTAAGGACTATTCAAAATAAAAATAATCTAAATTATATAAATACAATTTGGCTAATTACGCTTAATTGTACTAGACTTTGGTTTGCATTATTTCTTGAAGGTGTTTATGTATAACATTTTTCAAATTGTCATTTACAAAGAAAAGCTCACACACTATCTGAACTTCAAAAAAGTACTGCAAAGGGCAGTGTACCCCCGTTTGAGCAAAATTGCATGAGCAGCTCCTGTGGTCTTGGCCAACTGTCAAAAAAATTATTACTGTACTTTAGAACATGGTAGAAACATTCTGGAGTACTCAGAGTTCCTCGGTTGACGATTTGTTGGATTCTATTTTGTTTTGCAATTTAAATGCCCTGCGGTGCACTGGCGTTGCACCTGGAGTTTGCCCCCACCTCACGCCCTATGCAGGGCTGGAATAGGCTCCAGCTCCCCGCGACCTGCGCAAGCGGATGAAGTGGGTTGAGAAAATGAATGAAGGAATGAGTGAATTTAAATGCCGTACTTTAAGTTTCTTAGTTTTGACCTTGCTTAGAAGTGATGTATCCACTATTTAAACAACTTCATGATTACAAAAGTAAAGGTCACCTCAAATACCAGGACCATTAGCAAAGTTTGAAAATCAATGACGATGAACACGTTATTCAGAGCAGACCGTTCCATCCCTGGAAGAGGGGTCCCTCCTCTGCAGTCTTCCTGAGGTTTCTCCCATCCGTTTTTTCCCCTGTTAAAAGGGTTTCTGGGGGGAGTTGTTCCTTATCCGATGCGAGGGTCGCACTGCTTGCAGTGCACAAAGGTCAGAGGGATATCGTCCATGTGCAGATTGTAAAGCCCTTTGAGACATTGCTTGTGAATCTGGGCTATATAAAAATAAATAAACTTGAAACTTGAAACTGTGGGCTCTCTAATTACACAGTTCTCTATATCCATTGTCATGAAAGCTCTGCAGATCGGTGTTGGAAAAAAACATTCTGCTGCTGCTAACAATGCACCACTTTTAAATCTGATAATCTTTTCTGCCTCTTTGTCGAAGCACTGCTTTTGTAACTTATGGCAGTCATGTACATTTATGTTATATTTTCTCATGATAATTCTTAAATGCAAATGTATCAGTTATGGGCTTGCAAAGATGTTCATTTAACAAGAGTAAGTGAGAAATGATAATGTCAGGCAAGCTATTTAGACAAGCCCACACAGCAAAAATAAATTGGCCAAGCTAATGTATTTATGCATCATTTACAGATTGATTGCTGTCATCACTGCTTCTGTGAAATCATTGAAAGTATTTGCAATGGAGCTGGAACATAATTAATTCAGAATTTCTTGTAACTTATTGTTTTAGTCAGCAAAGCAATTTTTTTGTATTTGGCTAATATTTGAATTGAAAGTGTGCAAGCTTGTTGAACTAAATGTTTCTTCTGGTTTTCTATGTGCGGGCATCTTGTATGTGTCCTGTGGCAAGAGCTATCAACAGACGTATATCCCCCCCACCCCCCACCCAACATTTTAAAGTCAGTTGGACATAAATATCAGCATTTGTTGTGATGGAAATGTGAAAGCTATAAAACTAAATTTTTTAACAGCAACACATGTGAGTTCTAAAATTTTCTTCATATGATCCTTCATTTTTTCCTTGCAGTCTAGTACCGGTTTCAGCTTTTCTTCCAGCTTTTTATCAAGCATTTTTCCAACTTACTATCAAAGTCACTCCTGAACTTTTAAAAGTCGCTCTTTAACTCATCCATAGAAGAGACCACCCAGTCTTATATTTAATCAATACAGGTGTGAATATTGACTCTAACAGATTACATTTCATACGCACACCATTGGAGACAGAATAATGCCAAAAGCTTTTATTGTGTAGTTGTATGTCCCACTGCTAGTGAGATCTGATGTGAAATTGCAATTCCCACATGGCGCTGGATGTATTTTATTTATAATCTGTACTACAACCATTTTAGTCGCACAAATTATCTAAACCTGTTCTCCAACTTTCAAGCCTTTCCTTATGCTGTTTGTTCTTCCTCAGCTCTTTATCTAACACTTTTTCTCTCTTTTCCATTTCTTTTTACTTCCCTTTTTTCACATTCTCAGAAGCTTTCATCCTTCTCTACTCTGTGTGTTAGCTGAACAAAATACAAGCCAGTCAGAATGAGGCAATTACGACCCTTTTTGAAGGGTTATTATGCATAATGCCCCATAATCCTCTTTTGCAGTTTCCATCATAAATGACATGTACATTAAGTCAGAGCGGTCTATATGTGGAGGGAGAGACCTCAGAACATTGTGTGTAGAACTCCAGCTTTAGCCTTTTTTTCTAGGTTTCACTCACACACAAAGTCCGTTTTAAAGCCGTGATTACTTAAGATGACGCTGTTGTAATGTGATAATCTCTAGCTTCTTATTCTGGTGAAAGACAAGGAAGACTTTAGACACTGGACAGACAGACTGTATTTGATTGGATTCTTTGGAGAGGCATGCTGATTAAAGTTGAGACTTGAGACTGTCAATTACAGTTGTTTTTAAATTAGGATGAGAAGTTTCTTTAGAAATCTGTGTGCATCAGTGTGTTCCCTTTTAACATAATGTGGATCAAAATAACCTGTTTTGAAAGGGTTTGAAATCATGCAGACATTCTGAAGCTCAGTTCTTATTTAATCATGATAATTCATTGGTCATCTTGAAGTGATAGAGTTTTAATAATAATCTTATTAAAATTTTTGTTTTTAATAAGTAATGACATATTATTTCTAGCTGTCGCCATATCCTTAATATTTGTTAGTTTTACTTTCCTGTTTGCTGAGCAGATTTTATATTTTGTTTTATTACAATAACAATCTAAGCAGTTCCAATCTATATTCAGGTGGAAACCATCCTGCTTTTGTCGATATATCTACTGTGGGCCCTTTTTGTTCTGCCATACATGTCTTCATATACCATGGAGAGTATGTCCCTCATCTGTTTTTGGTCTCTGAATGGTTGTTCTGTTATCTCTTGCTCCCAGGGTTGACAGGGCTTGACCCCTGTCTCAGCCCATTTAATAAAAGTGCTTCTATTCAGCTGTGTGTTCGAGTCTTTTCTGTTTATATTTTACGTGGCCAGCACCTTTACTTTTCTACGATTTTTTTAGATTGCAGGACTGATTATCTTAATCCAAAGACATTTACAGGTTCCAGTGTGTCTGGATTCCGTTAACTGGCCTGAAACTGGATTTCTGCTGCTGTTATATATTAACTCAGTTTCAAGAAGGATCTGTCCTTACATTTGATTTAATTACATAAATGTATAAACCTTATTTAGACCAACAGTTAATATTTATAGAATTTAATTTGACCTATGCAGATGAATAAGGTTACTTTGTCAGAATGTTTTCGTTTTTCCTCTATTTTTCCAGCTTGACCTAATCTTATTTATCAATAGATCTTCGGGGCAATGGTTCAGACATATTTTCCTTTTAAAAGAGTGCAAACCTTGCAGCTTGCAAAGGTTAAATGAATGAGTGAGAAGGACAGACATGCACACTCCATTTTTTTTCACACTTGCCCACACACAGTGTGGTCATGTTACACTAACAGTATCACAGAGACCTTTGCCCTACCATCCCTCCATCTGAAGTGGCCAGTGTTTGGAGAATAATATTGACCTTCCACTAAAGAAAGCAGCGCTGCTTATTGCTTTGCACATGTACAGAGGCTGCTGATGTGTTTCAGGCATTTGAACCCTCAAAATAATAATGAACATTTCTTTTTTACTCTCACCATTGTTACAGATGAACAAAACATTTATGTCACAAGCATACTACAATCTCAAACTTTCAGTTTATGTCGTCTCTTTATTAATAATTTTTTTTACATAAAAAAGGTTGTATTTTTATATATATATATATATATATACATTTTTTAAGATAGCCAGGGATTTGGACTAGTGTAAGCCAGTCAAATTGTTATCGCTCAAAGGGAACAGGCATGATTGCCAGCAGAAACCTTCCATCATGTCAATGCCATCTAATCATGGTCAACCACTAACTGTCAGTGTGTGTCTGTTTGAATGTAAATGGTATGATTGTATTCTACGCTACTGTGTACGGCTGAACTATGCAGTGTCCTTCAAAAGGGTACAAGAACCATTAATTCTTCTGACTGTCCACATGTTGGTGTGATTCACATGTCCATTTTTGTCATTTTCTTTATGTAGCCTGACGTTTTTCATTATATGGTAATCATGTTTTAGCTTCATTAATGTGTGTGTGTGTGTGTGTGTGTGTGTGTGTGTGTGTGTGTGTGTGTGTGTGTGTGTGTGTGTGTGTGTGTGTGTTTGCGTGTGTGTGTGTGTGTGTATGTGTGTGTGTGTATGTGTAGAGAGAGGACGGTATATCTTGAAGTCCTTGAGAAGGGTAGAGGGCCAATAAATGTTGCCTTTCTTCTGGAGCTGAGAGATCTGCTATCAGCCAAATTGTGAATTAAATTTGATGAGGCTGTGCCCTCATTGGTAAATTACTGGACTCTGACACATACATCAGTCTATAGTGACAGTCAAAATACAGTAAATTACAACCCGCACATTCTGTATGTACGTTGGAGGCTGAATGATCAGCTTTTAGTGATATGTGACTTACTGGATTCTATCTTAACCCTTGATTTACAGCGTCAGTCTGGGAAATGAATATGTGACTCCTGTGTTTTGAAAGGGTAAAAGGCCATATACTCTATATGTAGCTATGCATTTAGGATTGAGAGTTGAACTGGGTTCCATTGGATACGCTAAAATAATAACCATAAATGTGTGAGTTTGTGTGTGAGTTTCAAAGTGTGTAGATTGCAGTTAGTAGGGCAGTGCCCTTGGTCTTGAATATTATGTCAGTGAACACATATGAGTGTTGTACTGTTTGTGGGTTTGCGTTATTTTATGTCACTGCCATTTGTAATCCTGTTTATCAAGGTTTCAAGAAAACAAAACAAACAAAACCTGCTTGACGAATTTTCATGGAACCTCACATTGACCTCTGTGGTATCAGAGACAAGAACCTATTACCGGTAAATTGTGGAATGGATCCAGATGAAGGGATGGGATTAGGATCTAATTTCATTTTCTTTGACATGAATACTTGAGGCTTTTTACAGTATTTCCAAACTACCTGATGAGTTCTGATGAAACATAACGACATCAAAGAAATCAACAAGTTTTGGAGTTTGTTCGTGGTAAAAGTCACCGTTTTCTTACACCACCAACAACAATTATCCAATTGATGAATGAATTAATATATAAATAAATTAATGAATAAATATACCAATGGACTTCCAAATACTAGTCAATGCTGCCAACACCGCCTCCACTTTCATGTGTGTCTGCACACAGAAACACCACACGACAGATATTTCATGATTTTATACATAACACAGCATAGCCTCATATGTTACATTCGTCATGATGTGTCACATGGTCAGCCTCACAGATGGGTAATACAATGCAACTTGTGCGGCACATTTTGAATAGGCTTGTAATGTTCCATTAGTTTGAGTGCGTACAACCTGTCACACTTGATGAGTTGTAACAATAAAAGAGGAATACAGCAAAACTAAATTAAATGTCTGCTTTTATGTTTTCATTTTATGGCTTAACTTTAATATCGCTCATTTATGGCACAAGTGGGTGAGGAATTTTTTTCTGTTTGAAACAGATAAATGGAGAGAAACTGAATGCAGTGATGGCCATAGACAAATATACTTCTACTTAATAAACATATACACACACTCATGATTTCAGCGGCAGTGGAGTGGAATAATGGACAAGACCACTGAATACCAGGGAGATTTTATCATTTACACACTCTTAACCACCATCCTTCTGGTAAATGCACTCATTCTTGTCTTTGTATGGATGTTTGGTAGGATTGTGTATGGTTGTGTACGCACATGCATATAGATGGATCAGTTTAATTTTATTAAGGGTTGGGTGCACACGTCAGTGAGACGACACTGGCGGTTAATACACTGGCGTAGTCTCATTTAAAGAGGATTCTCTATCTTGTCATTCTGTTGGTCATTATTATAGAATGAAAACGCACGAGGAAAATGATTCACATTGATCATCTACAATATTTAGCTTTAAGAATGAGATAGGGTTAGTTATGAAGTGATAGGTTTGTTTTTTAAATTTTTTTTGCTGATTTTTTTGTCTTCTAAATTTGCTTCTGTCTGTCATTAGAAATTCACTCTACCCCATTGTATCCCCTCACCTACTTATTTATTTCATACAGGTGTCAGTTTAGTGCTGTTTTTTTTCCTGCATTACCAAGTCAGAGGTTGGAAAACAACAACCCTTATTCTAACTTTGAACTGGTTATGTAAAGGAGGTTGTATTTTTTGGGAATTTTTGGGCTATTACTTGTTGAAGAATAAGAGGACTCCTTTATGGCACCACCAAGGCGGAGACAGTGGCCTTTTCCAATAGCATTATGCTCCATAACCCCATGCAAAGCTTTTCAGGAATGGAGGACCATGACAATTTTAAAGTTTTTGAATTGATCTCCAAATTCCGCAGAGCTCAATCCATACGAGTTTCTGAGGGATGACTTTCAAAGAAATGGGACTTACCTTATAGAACTGTGAAGATTTATATATACAATGTATTTACATGCACGCACGCACGCACGCACGCACGCACGCACGCACGCACGCACGCACACACACACACACACACACACACACACACACACACACACACCACACACACACACACCACACACCTAACCCAAACCCCCACACACAATGGTCTTTTCATCAAAAACTCACAACGAAGAATTATGGCTCCAAAGACGTCAGATCTGATCATCAAGGGCTTCATAGAACAGAAATGAACAGTCACTTTTGAGACACAAACATGCTTTAAACCGTCAATAAGAGTGTAGAAAAAGATAATACAGATAAAAAGTGGTTTAATATCAGTATGGAGAGGGTCATAAACGTTTAAATTACCGTAAATAATGAGATAAATAGTTTGTCGCTCTACTGCGGAATTCATTAATTGCGTGTGGTTCCTGGAATTAACTGCAAAGAATGAGGGCACACTGTATACGTTTGAAGCTCAAGGTCATTGTAGTCACTGAGTTTGAATGCTACACTTAGGAAAAGGATTATTAACTTCATGAAAGTAAGAATAAATTTAGATTAATACATTATGTTTTCATCATATAACTGTACTCATCTGCTTAAATAATACTTTGCTGAAAACCCTAAGGTGTGCACTTTCAATGATGTGATTTCTGCCTAAATTTGAGTTTGAAGCTCTTATTTCCATGAGTAAAAACTAGAGGTTGTGCTGCTAGACACTTGTCTAAAATCGTCATAAAGGAAAGGAGAGGCTGCTCATAAAGAGAAGATATGAGTTCACCGTGTGAGAGAAGAGGATGCAGAAGACAGGGTTAGATGGTGGCAACTGATTCACTGTGGCGACCCCTGAAGGGAGAAGCCCAAATGAAAAGACTTCACTGTAATGAACCTAAATGCTTTGTCTGCTACTTCATATCCACTCTTTTCTGTTTGTGCTTCTTTGATACATCTCCTTGATATATTCTTATTGAATGTATCACTTCTCCTGCCATGTCTTCAGTTCCTTTTGCCACGCTTCAGCCTCTACCCTTCCGCTTCTTCTTGTCTTCGTATTTCTCTGTAACAATGCACTTGCACTCTTTTCTGTAATGAGTCCAATCATTTTTCAGTCACACCTCTCATGCTCTGTGCTTGTGTGTGTCTGTATGTGCGTGCAGACTCTTCATTTGTCACAGGACGATCCAGACGTGATCCAGACCTAATACATATGTTGACCCTTAGGTGGGAGCCAGGGGGTTAATTAAGCAATGGTATTTGCGAGAGAGAGAGAGAGAGAGAGAAGGTGATAAGAGAGTGGATTAGATAGAAAATGGGAGAGGTAATAATGATGAGAGCAGTAAGAGAGTGACTGAGACATATATGCACAATTTGCAAAAGCATATCAAAGGGGAAGCAGTGGGGTGCAAGAGATAGACAAATAAATAGATAGAATAAATAGAATTAAATGAAAGCTGGAGGGGGGTTGGTAATTCAAGAAATGTTGAAGACACTGGGAAGTAAAGAAAAATGTGGGGTTAATGGTGATGGTGTGTGAGGTGGGCATGAGGTGATGTAGCCTACCAGCAGGATATGGAAGATTGATTGTAAGAGATGGAGAAGGGGTTAATGGACTGATGGAAATGAAACAAAGAGAGAGGCAGAGAGGATGAAAGTGAAAGAGTTAATTACAAATGTAATAAATGATGAAGCCTGTTGTCCTCATGGACCTCAGCTCTTAATTAAGAAAACACAGCTGCACCTGGGACCAACCTGGAATAGATGGGTACACAGTACCTCATCATATTGTGTGTCTATGTGTGCGTGTAGCTAATTGTTATTGTCATGAAGTCTTTGTCCTTAAGGATTTATTTTGCAGATGAATAGTCTTAATGAAGTGTCTGGGTGGAAGGTTTGTTAGCTACAGACAAACTAAATAACCAGATGATGGAGAATTGTCCGCTCATGCCTGTGTGTCAGTAAACAGAAAATTAAATATGTAATGATAAAAAACAAAAATGTCCATTTTGCCATTGGCCTTTCCTTGTTCTGTCTTTGAGTTTTTTTTATTTTTCTCTCCTCTACTTACAGAATGTAATCACATGTTACGTATTTACAGAATGTAATCACATGTTGAGGGATGGAAAAGAGCCTTTTTGTTCAGATGGACTGTTGGGTATTTTGGAATATTTTCAAGCAGCACCAAGGTGGTGCCCTGTGCAGTGCAGGCAATACTGGACCACGCAACTGCAACTTGCTTTAACTACATGTTGCTAGCTGGAGGAACCAGAGTGACTGCTTCATTGACAAAAATGAAGTCAAAGGTGTTGTTCTGTCTGACTATTAAACTAATCCCTTCTTTAAGGATTTCTTTTTGCCCTATGAAGTTATGAAATCAGTTTTTACATCATCAAGTGATATACATATTCAATGTCAGCACAACCTCATCTAACTATATGGGTCACTCCAAAAACACTTCTATAAATTTTCACTGGATATATTAGAAAATAAGCCAAAAAGAAACAGAAAAAAATCTTAAAATTTTACATATTTTAATGGTAAAAGCACTGTAAACAATATAACAAAAGAAAGCATGAGTATTTCAGCGTGCAAGAAACTTAAATTATAACACTAAGCTGATGTCTGTTGTATGTAAACAGGAAAACCAGCTGAGATGCACTAATTGTTTCTATTTAAGGCAGGTCACTGCAGCTAAATGTAATCAATCCTGTTTAATTATGTATCAGTTCACTTACCTGTGTAATGATCAGTTTTATCACTTGGTTGGCCTGATCTGCAAAGTGCAATTCATGTGCGTCAGGGAGAGGTTTATTACATACAGGAATGTGTAGCAGCACTGCTCTTAATGAGTCAAAGATCAGTGCATTTGAATTTTGAAATGAATTCATGAAAAAAATTGAAGGTATCTTAGAAATTACAGTGAAACTGCTTCACACCCTGTGCTGTACTTTAGCTCATCTAGCACCAAGATTATGCTCAGTTTAGTTTCTCACAAAAAGTGGAAAAAACCCCCTGATTGCCTTTGAAATGAGAAATCAGAAACCAGTCCCTTGCATGGAACTTGTGAAGAGCTGTCAGTCTTATTCTGTAGTTCATTACGGCATCACAGAGACAGCTTAATTTGGTGCTCGATCTAATAACTTAAAAGCCTCAAGTCACAGCCATTTAGTTATACATATTATTTGCTGCAGCTAACTTCAGGCTATGTGAAGGAAAGATGTCGAAATCAACCTATATCTGAATTTCATCTCGACAGTTCACAGTTGGGTTTTTGTCAGTGTATAACGTGTTAAGGTGGATTGCCCCCTTAAGTACACATCATTTAGAGTGAAGATGGATTCATGGTCTTCTGAAAAGAAGATGTGGTCTGTTCGGAAGATTAATATAATCACTCTGTGTTGGTATGAGCTTTACTCGTCACCCCAATCATAGAAATGATAGGAAGACCACCTCTCAAGTCAAGCTTTTACAAAGAGAAGCACACTGTAATGTGTGTGTTTCTGGTGTGCCCTTGTAAATTTGTGTAAGTCTTTAGGAGATTTTAGTGATTTTAGTATGTTTTTCTTCTCTGTCTCTGTCACTGTCTCCCTCTCTCTCTCTCTCTCTCTCTCTCTCTCTCTCTCTCTCTCTCTCTCTCTCTCTCTCTCTCTCTCTCTTTCTCTCTGTCTCTCCCTTGCGTACACACACACACATGTAAAGCTATTAGCAGTTAGCACACAGATTTACATACATTGACAGAGTAATGTGCTGGGCGGTGAGGGCTTTACAAAGTGTGAACCTGTCTCTGAATGTGTGTGAGTGATGATAA
>NC_090787.1:8145000-8242500 GCF_040054535.1 Antennarius striatus
GGAAAGGAAAGGTGTACAAAACTGTGGTGAGACCACCAATGTTGTTTGGTCTAGAGACAGTGTCACTGAGAAAAAGACAGGAGACGGAGCTGGAGGAAGCAGAGATGAAGATGCTTAGGTTCTCTCTGGGAGTGACCAGGATGGATAGGATCAGGAATGAGTACATCAGAGGGACATCACATGTTAGAGGTTTTGGAGATTAAGTCAGAGAGGCAAGACTGAGATGGTTTGGACATGTCCAGAGGAGAGATAGTGAATGTATTGGTAGAAGGATGCTGAGTTTTGAACTGCCAGTCAGGAGGCCTAGAGGAAGACCAAAGAGGATGTAGTGAAAGAGGACATGAAGGTAGTTGGTGTGAGAGAAGAGGATGCAGAAGACAGGGTTTGATGGAGGTAATTGATTCGCTGTGGCGACCCCTGAAGGGAAAAGCCGAAAGGAAAGGAAGAATCAGATAATGGTTTGCCTGTCAAGATTAATGGAGAAAGAATATAAAGACAAATAAAAACCTTGGGGGGACTTACTGCAGTGATAGAAAGTCTTCATGCATGATTTCTGCTGCTTCTGCTTAATCATATACTGTACTTTTTGCTGATGAAAAGAAGAAATGAAAAATAAATAACTCCACTTTCTGTATGTTTTTTTTAGCTGATGGCAGTGTATGAGGAGCAGGAAGCCCAGCAGAGGGGTGTGGCTAACACAAGCCAAACCCCAAGCCCAGACCTCTATCAGTCTGAGCTTTCAGTCTTCCAGCCAATCACAGGAGGGGAGATTGAAGTCACTTCTTCAGCCCTCAAGTCCAGTGAGTTATTTGTAATTTATTTATATTCTTATATATGTTTGTAGTGTCCAGTGCCAATTGTGAAATGTGGCAATTTCGACTTGGATAATTCAGATCTATGGTGTGAGATTTTGTGTCAGTTAAACAATGATGTGGTAGCTCATCTTCATTTCTATGTATATTTGAATTTTCTTTGCAGAGCATCTAACTTATATTACTTGTTAGAACTCTCATCTCTTATGAAGAGCAATTATATTAACATACGTAAGGCTTTCACTTGTCATTGAGTCAAAACTTTCTCTAAGTTAAAGCATCATCATGATAAGTCCATTTGCTTATAAATCTGGCTATCACTCTGTCCTTGGCCTACTCTGAGAGTCTAAATAACAGGTGGTGCATTGTGGGTCAATAAATACATCATGTCTGGCCAGTCACAACAGACAAAAAATTGCTCGGACCCAGGTTCACACAGGCATAACACAATGCCAGCAGCAGATCTTCAGAAAGGTGTAAACTCTGGGATTTTAGCACCCTTTTTTGCAATATTCCTGCATGTACAACTTCTCATCAGAACAGACCTTAAGTATATGATATTTCTGTACCAAGTTTGCATGGTAAACTCAGACACAGACCCCAGTCACCTGTTCCTTTATATTTTAGAAACAATATTTGGAAATTGTCAAAAAAATAAAAGTCCTGAAATAATTTAATTGATCAGCATTATAAATCCTGTTACTGTGTCCGAAGTTTTGTTTCCTTGCAGTATCCACTTTGGAGGCAGGTGAAGAAATACATAAATTAAAATCTATACATCGAATTCCTAAGGTTGAGGGAGGAATGGTCTAAATTCTGTTTGAAATGACTTATCAGACTTAAAAAGTAAAAGTAGTCCCATGGGGATTTTTTTAACCTTTTTAACCTTTTTTAACCTTTTTTAACCTGACCTCTAGGTCTAACCTAGAGGTCAGGGCAAAGTGTCAGTGTTGAAGCTAATGTTAAGTGAGAAACAGGTTCAATGTAGCTGAAATCTGATGTGGAGGTTGACTTTAAGGCCATGTTAGTAACGGATAGATGTGGAGTCTGAATAGATTGCTAAAACATTTCATTTGTAAATTAAATCAGGAATGAAAATACAAGACAAAAAAAAATATACGTTTGGCATTGCACAATGACTTATTGCTGACATTACATTTTTATTCCCAGAACTAAGGCACATTTGTTTGCAGACAATAGCATTGATGTTGACTTTGAATTTTACTGTAAATGAAAGTCAGGGTGTGAAGAGTAGTTTATGGAGGAGAGTGATGAAAACAAGATGACACTTGGAATGTTGGCAGCAGTGTTTCTTAGATGCAAAATGAGAAGTGGATGCAAGAGATTCAGATGTAGAGATGCAGAAGAAAGAGAGGAAAGGAAGTGAATGTGTGATGTCAGACAGCAGAACGAACTCCTGATGTTTGTGTCTGCGTATTGTTACCTGTGAGGACCTATCTGAATATCCTTTCTCCCTTTCCTGTCTTATGTCAAATCAAGTGGTGGTTCAGTAGAGATACTGTAGACGTGTGTGAAAGAGGGGAGAAAGCTGTCAAGGCAACTCATCCAAATTTCATTCCTTCTTAACATAACAAGTCATATTGGTGGTGGACTATGTGCAGCACAGTTGGCCAATATGCATGCATTACTTAGCATTTCCTCCTGCTTCCACTTAGCTAATCATGGAGTGCACTTCCTTTAGGTGTGAATTATAGTTATACTTTATCTGCTTTGTTGTACAGTATTTACCATCAGTCCATTTGAGCACTTGGCCTTTTAAAATTATGTATCCGTGTTGTTTTCAAAATGCCACTAATATGTCAAATGAAGTGAGGTATGATAATGTTTTTCAGTCCACTGTAAGTTGCCTTGTGTCTTTCATTATTTTCTGTTCATGTGATTTTTGATGACATCATATAAATTCCTCAGTGGCTTGGAGGATGTTCAGCAGCATGTTGAGCTGCAGAACTGACAGGATTGAAGAGTAGGTTGCTATTGTAATATTACAATACTGTACCAGTGAGAAGAGACTTCAGCTTGTGGGACCTTCTTTTGTCACAAGGGGTCTTTAGTTCTGTGATCCAGACACTTTCAAGACAGGTTATTTAGTCTGTTTCAGTTTGGTCGCCTGTCAGTGGAGATTAGTAACCATGTGAGACTGTCATGGTAGATTAGAGGTAACGGAACTCTGGAAACCATCATTGTCAGTGGGAGAAGGCCAGACTTAGGCAACATCTACTGTACTGTTTTACCTTTGGCTCAAATTAGCTGTTTCTTTTTCTTTGTTTCTTTTTCTCTCTCTTGTTCATTGTTTTTTCCTCTCATTGTTCTGCTCTCTCTCTCTCTCTCTCTCTCTCTCTCTCTCTCTCGCTCGCTCTCTCGTTCTCTCGCTCTCTCATTCTCTCGCTCTCCCGCTCTCTCTCTCTCTCTCTCTCTCTCTCTCTCTCTCTCTCGCTCTCAGTTCTCCTTTCTCTTTAATGTAATTTTTTTACAGAATGCAAGTAATGTGTTTAACACTATACACTCTATATCCATTGCCTTACACATTTTCGCAACAGCGTCTCTGGATTTGTGTTCTGGACAGCAGAGCTTCAGACTGGGAAAGATGGGAAGATGTTTTAGTGAAGCAAAACATAGGAGTAGAGAATTCCTGTCTTAACATTTTTTTCTGTTTAATTTTTTGTTGTTTTTTTGTGTGATTTTCCTTGCAGCTAGCTTGTCTTCTCCTGGGGTAGTCTCTTTATAGTGTGTAGAAAGAGACTACCCCGTGTGTTTCTCATCTTTAGGTTTCAGTCTTTTGTCGTTCCCAATATATCCCTCTTTCTTTGCCTTTGTTTGAAGAGATAAATTGATTTGAAGGGTTCATGAAATTCATACCCCCTAGCCAGCCAGTCTTAAGAGCACCAAGGGTCCATTCTGTGACAATCAATATATGACCCTCCAAATATCATTTGGCATGTGTTCTGAGTAGTCCACTCATTTAGAGGTTTCCTCCAACCTCACCACCACCTTTCTAATTTTATTCCCAGTGGGACTATTCAGGCTAATGTGCCTATGCTCTTAAAGTCTATTGGGACTGATGTGCCCTATGCTCCAGACTCTAAATGCGAGAATTGCCAGAGTCCCACACATATCATGATAATAATCCCAAATCAAATGTTATTTATTTTCCGAGCTTTCTGCAGTGTTGACTTTTCTCTCCATTTCACTATTTCTTCAAGCTCCAGTAGCAGCTTAGGTTAGTGTGCATCATCCATCAGTCTCTGTTAAATGATGATTTTATGCAGAGGGCTGATGAGATGTGAAGAGGGAGACACTATCATATGTTACCTACATGCTCACACAGATTTGCAAAACAGCCACTTATTGGCCATTTTGCTGCATGAGGACCAGTATGTTCAGTAAAGGGACATTGCGGGAACAGATCATGCATTTACTTTCTATACACTTAGGCTTTAGGTCTTCTCCTTATAGACCTAATGAACACGTTAGTGCACACTCACATCTCCGAAAACAACATTCAAAATGAGCTCTTACGATGCTGCTGTAGCATCTAATCAACATATATGGATACACATATCAATGTCTAAGACTATGCTGGCTGATGGGTTCAGATTATTAGAAATATTAATGAAACCCTTTGGCTTCATTTACATACTGAATATTTTAGGTTAATGCTTTCTTTCTCACTGTTTCCATATTAGTTCTATCCGCAAGGCTCACATCACTGTTACAACCTTTTGCACTTCTGCCAAAAGGTTATATTTTTGCTGCCATTGGTTTATCTGTTCACAGGGTTTTATTTTTATTTTTCAGAGAGATAGGATATGGCTCAAGGAATTATCCATTTGATTTTGGTGGTGATTCAAATAATACCAGTACCATTGGGAAATAGCGAAAATTAAAGTATTGCTTTCTCTTTCATGAATATTGTCTACAGTGGTTGGACAAAAAATACACAATATTATCCCCAAAAGCTCTTGTTTCATGAAAATCTGATCTGGATCCAAGGACTGTAATATTCCAGATTTCAATTCCAGATCACTCGTGAACAATTCACCACTGTGAGATGAAAAATAATAATGCCAGAGATATGAACTAACATCGGATTGTAGATGAAACTACTGACCCAGTTAAGTGTGAAATTTGATGAATGTTAAAAGATACTGAGGTAGAGAAGAGACCGAACCAATAACGAGGTACAAAGGCATAACAAGATGAAATGAGCTCTACATAGACGACATTTGAGAGGCCTTTTTTTTTTTTTGCAATTACATTTGTTTGACAATCTTCTCCTAATTGGCTTTCAGACACATTCTTTTGATGATTCATAAAACCTGAAAAGCTCTGTTAAAAAAGGAAAAAGAAATTGAACTGTGTTAACTTTATCTCCTATTCAGTTGCATACTTACCGTAATACATGCTTAAAAAGTGAATCTATTATCTCTTTAAAATCTGCCGCTGCCCCAAGAGATGGTTATGCAGACAGATTAGCATTTACATACAAACATTTGTAATTTATGACCAGTATTATGTTGTCATGTATCTCACTAGTTTACTGCATTGAATATTGTGTTCAATTTGCCTTCAAAAAATCGTTATTTATCACAAGCACATTCCAACAATAATGGAAAATCACAAGAGTACTGTATAGCAGTCATCTCTCTTTGTCTCTGACACCAGGATGATCATAAAGGAAACTTTCTGTGGTGAAGGTGAGGATCTGTGTCTTGTCATCTGGAAGATTATTTTTAGAGATGAATTATATTGAACTGTGACTCCATCAAGGAAGCAGTAGCATTTTTAAAACATCACCTGGATTCTTTTTGGGTGTGAATGTGTATGAATTCATTTACAGTATGTTGTATGCGTCCAGAAGAGATATGCAACCTTTTTCTACTGCCATATTTCCATTTTACAATATTCAATTTTATAATTTTTATCCCATTGAACACCTGACAGGGAGCAGTATCACTGTGTTATGCATCCAAATATTAGCTTTAAAAGGGGAAACTGGAAGGCAAAAGTGCTCAGTTCTTCATCATCATCATCTACAGTAAACATCTGCACTGCTTTTCTAGTGCAGAGTATTTTCCGCACTATAAGGCGCACTGGACTGAGGCTCACCTTCAATGAATGGCCTATTTTACACCTTTTTCATATATAAGGCACACTGGATTATAAGGTGCATCTGATTATAAGGTGCACCTTTAATGAATGGCCTATTTCAAAACTTTTTTCGCAAATAAGGCCCAATGGATTATAAGGCACACTGTTGGTTTTTTAGAAAATTGAAGACTTTTAGGTGCGCCTTATAGTGCGGAAAATATTGTATATAGACATACTAAATGAATATGCTCATGAGTGCTTCTTCATAAAGCACACTGTAAAATACTGTAGTGAAATGCTTCATGCAATAGGGTTGCTACATAATATGGTGACTTATCTTAATTTTGTATCATTACCATATGTAAAAAACCCACATCATTTTGTTATTAAATTTAGGTATAAGTATTTAACCCTGGAAAGAAAATTCCCAAAGCTCGTTGTCCACCTGAGATCTTTGTGCTGCTGTGTTTTCAACAGACACCCCCCTGCTGGTGAGAAGCAGCAGCGACTCAGCCCTCGGTCTGCAGCCAACAGAGACTGAACCCTCCTTTGAGGATGCCGCTGTGATGGTAAGTTCTTGAGGCTCTTATTTAATATAAATACAAAAACATATGGTTTGAAACATAGCATATAAACACCTTGAACACACTCAAAATTACAGAATAATAGCACCACACCAAAGCTACTCCCATTGTGATGAGGGACACAAATGGATCAGTAAGACTAATGAAAACAGACATGAACCATGTAATCATGATGTATGTGAAAATCATCTTAAGTAATCATTGTACGCATTTTTAAAATAGCTATAAATTATATATTTTTCAATGTATTTTTTTCTTTTTAATGTCAGTTTTATTACTTTTTTCCCGATGAGAACAGAAAAGCCTTCATGATTCCTTTGTCTCTACTATGTTTACAAATGATACAAGTAATTTTAGATTTGAATGAGTACTGGAAAAAGGCAATACGCTAACTTGAGTTTTAACCTTTCACGTTTGGTATATCAAAAACAGGCTGCCTTAAATCTTTTGCCAAAAATGATTTGCAACCTTACCTGACTTCAAATTAATAAGCTTCCCAGATCCATTGCATTTTGCCTTGTCATCATCATCTTCCATTGAGGCAGAATTTTTAACATTCCCAACAGACACCTTTTCCCACTACCATTTCATCTATGGATGCTGTAAACAAAATAACATGCTGTTGTCTGAAATAAACAGGCCTGGGACATCACCATGGTTCTACAGATATAAAGATGATTTTTAATGCATTTAGAAACCTATACGCTGAATGGATATACAATTTTTTTGGATATATATCTGATTCTTGACATCTGGATTAACCCCAATGAACATGTCTTACTTTTTTCACAGTAAGAAAGCTTAATATTTTTTGTCGACGAGTTATTTTCAAGCACTTTGTCGAGTAGTAATTTCTGCTTGGACAGAAAAAAGCAGTAAAATAATTGGAAAGTTTAGAGAGTAATGGCTCATGCTGGACATCCCACAAAGCATCAGTAAATGTAACTTTCATTATTAGGGAGCATAATGGTTTATGATCATAAGGAACTATAATTAACTTTAAGACCACTTTATAAGAAACTAAAGTGAAATAATGAAAACTTCCAATGGGCAGATGCAATATTGATTCATTATGATGAATCCTTATATAGACCGTTAGCGTTTTTCTGTATTGTTGTCATCTTATAAACAGATCACCATGAGAAACACTAAAGTACAGTAACACTCCCACTGGATAAACGCTTTGATTTTCATGACCTTTCCTCAACTGGGATTCTATGCAAGTAAAACTCAGATCATAGCAAATCCCTTCTGGGGGGAAACATGTTCTTTCTACTCTACTTTTACTCTACTTGGGAAAAGAGTGAGTTTTGAGCATTTTGACGTAGCTTTAATGAAATGTGGAACATGGTAATTTTCACATATCTTTGTGCATCTATTTGTCAGTGTTATTCAAAGAATAAAATGCTCCATCTTTTATGTCTTCTTTGTAGACTCTTAACATTTTTTGATATTGTCACCAATTTTTAATTTCCAATATCACCAATGATAGAAGGTAGCAGATAATAGACAACAATATTAAACCTCCCACACCCATTAAAGGATAGGTGACTATCAAAACATGGAGAAGCGAATGGATGAATTAATACATGTTTTTTCTGCCCTTTCTGTGAAAGTCAAACAGCAGGTGTTCTCCTATTCTCTCCTCTGAGCTTCTCTTCCACTCCGATATCCCACCAATTTTTCTGTCAAGTATAAATAGTATATAAGCTTTGCAGTGATGCTACGTTGTACAGTATGCCAGTTTTACACAAATATAAACTTTTTAAATTCTGTCAATCAATGCAATCAATTCAATTCATGCATCTAGACACACTGAGGTGTGAGATCACAGTAATACATATAATTTTATTGTGTGCATGCTCTGAAGAGATTGCATTTTGATAACTTATGATAGTTTTGCAGTTTAATATTCTCAGTAGACGGTTGGACACACAACTCCCTCGGGCTAGCTAGTTCAGAAAACTGTGCCTGATAGGACTCTTGAGTGGTGAGCCTTAATCCCTTGAGAATCCTCATTGGACAAACACCCTTCTTACCCATGCTTTATTCCCTGAAGAACATCCTGTTTGTGGAGTTTGTTTCTTTTGGGGGATGTGATTAGTTGCTAGATTCTGGTGGAGTGTCATTAGTGTTGTTACTGAGAAGGATGTAAAAAACGGGCTGTGTAGGGAGGACTGCATGCATCACATTTCTTACTATAAATCATAGATTCCATGATGTACTATGTGTTGAACATGGGTTTTATTCTCTTAACTGAATATTTTACTGAACCACACTGTCTGTGTTGCTTAAAAGCATGTTCCGATGCACTCATAATATCCTTAAAATCTGTTATTATAAGTAGCTTACAGCTGCATGAGACATGGTTTCACAGAAAGGAAACCTACATGCTCTTGTCACTAATAAATGTAAACTACCAAGACTAATCTCTTGACCTTTCCTGGCCATAAGTATGCTAGAGCATAGGAATGGTGACCCCACCTTCCACCACCACTTATGTCTCAGCTCTGGTTTCACTGCTCCTCTGGCTGTCCAATATGAAAAATATCTGGGTGTGAATTACACACTAGGCCTGTCCAGACGATGAGTCTTTGATGTCATTCACTTGAAGTGCCTGCATGCTGTCATGCCCAGCTCAACCACACCAGCTGTGGTCTCAGTCTGTCTTATTACGTTTCATAGATGCTCATGTTTCTGTGCTGTCTCATGTCACAGATCACACCGCTTTGATGACAACAATTGCTTAATAAATAGCATGGTTTTAAAGAGGTTATTTATCTACAGTATGGTGAATGAACAGTGTGCCCAGCATATCAGAAGTTTAATTTCAGGTTCAAATTGCTCACCGTAGAGAGAACAGAGCCGATAAAAAATGGCATGGGTTCTTGAATTTTCCATGTTGTCCAGTTCATCACCAAGTGAGCTGAATGGCATTTGCCATTTGATAGTCAAAATGGCAAAAGCAAGAATACTTCATTGATCCCCGGATGAGGATATTACTTTTTCACTCTGATGTACATTTTTATGTGTTAATTACAGTGTGTGTACAGGCTCCTGAAACTTTACCACAGCACACAAGGGGCTGTTAAGTATGTAATTAGTTCACACAACATCAAACAGTACATGGGGAGGCAGAGTGACGGGCAGCACTTTTGGGGTGCGCCCCAATTGAGCAGCTTGTAAGGGGTACGGCGCCTTGCTCAAGGGCGCCTATGCAGTGGCCGGGATATGAGCCGACATCTCCTATTGTCAACTCAAACTCCGGGTGGCTGGGCAGGGGCGGGAGTCAATCCGCCGATTGATCAGCTCTACCGCTGAGCCATTGCCAATCTTTCACTACTACAAATAAAACAATTCTGGTTTTGTATTTCCTCTTTGTCTTACATTGCTCCCTGCCCTGAGCTCCTTCATTCATTCTGACACACACCTCCACATGCATACACAGTCACACTTAGTGAGTCACTTGTAGGACTGTCTTTTCTCAATTGGCCAGGTTCAGATGGAGGTAATGGCTCTGGGTAATTGTTCAAAATGTCATCTGGCATTTGGGTGAGACCAACGAGGGGGACAAAGTACTCTTCTTCCACATATTCTGTTTTTCTTCTCTCTATGTTTTCCCCACTAATCTTTATCCTTTCTCTATATTCAATTTCATTCCAAAAAAAATTGTACTGCTGCTCCTCTTCCATGCTAAATGTCAGGCACAAATGAGTATAGGAAGACACACTATCCCTATTTCCTATTGTGTGCCAGTCACATGCAAGCACACCCACACACACACACAATACGCACACACCCACACACACACACACACACACACACACACACACACACACAATACGCACACACCCACACACACACAACACACACACACACACACACACACACAGATAGCAGGTAAATCACAATTTTTTCATCAGACTGGGAGTGTTTGTTTTTGCTGAGAATACTACTGGGGCTAATAAAGGCGTGCATCTCTCATTCATCATCCTGCACGTAGGTATCTGTGCATGTGTGCGTTTGTCTAAGCGTGTGTTTGTCTTGTCTTACATTTTGTATTTTTTTTTTTGTCATTCGGTGATGGTTTGTTAGTTTTCAAATATTGTGTCTTCGTTTTGCTTTATTCCACAATTAAAATAAGTCGATGGATTTACTTGCTTACTTATATCATGAGCAGCCATGCTATAAAAACTCAAGAAGTCGCCCATAAAGCATAAGCACTATGCACAAATAACCAGGAAGTTAGGATACACGTTCTACATCACTAAACCATAAAACCTGAATGCGTGTTCCATAGGACTAAACCATAAGACCATCGTGTACTTTCCATATGGCCAAATAGTTTATAAATTGCATATATTTAGCTTTTTTTTAAAAATAAATGACATTTCAGGAGTAGTCAACTCTATAGTACATACAAATGTACGGTAGTCTTCCTGTAAACATTACATCTAATTAATCAAACTTACCGTGGGAGTGTTTTCCTGGATCACTTAACTTGATTACTTATTCAGTAATTAGTAAAGTTATTCAGTAATAGTTCACTTTCTTATCCACTTTTAGCAATTATTAGATTGGAGCAGGAAGACTGAATGTCTGCTCCACATGTATTATAAGCTTAGTTATTAATGGTAGGATTATCCATCACTGACTTAAAATGGAAATCCTGGTTCTCCGTTCTCCAGTTTTTGGAGGGCCTCTAATGCTCATGAGTATTGATCATGTTGTCCAATTTCAGCAGACTTATCCATTAAGTTTTCCGATACAGTCATCCTTTGATATATGTCTAATAAATCTTTGTCGTTTATTGTTTTAGTTTTGATTTCTTTAACTTATTAAAGAAAATTCCTATAATTTACCACAAAGGAACAGATAATTGCTGGCTGGTCTGAGGTCACAGTGTGTTCCTACAGTAAGTGTGCAAGTGAATTTTTGTGGATAACTTTATTAAGCATTTCAGTAGATTAAGTTTAAATGTTAGAGCAAGAAAATAATTTTTAATGACATTACGTTTGCTGATTTGCATTCTGCACTTTACTAATCATGTTCCTTTTTTCACTTTGTTCCTTTGATGCATTATTAAAGGTTAAAATATACATGTTTTGTACAGTTTGTCTTTTTTCTAATAATTTGGTGTGGCTCAGTGGTAGAGCGGGCGGTAGAGCAGGTTGTCCAATGTTCCAAGATCGGCCGTTTGATTCCTGCTCCCGCCCAAAAAAACATCCTGAGTGTGAGCTGACAGTGGGAGGTGTCAGCTCACCTCCGGAGCACTGCCGAGGTGCCCTTAAGCAAGGCCCTCACAAGCTGCTCATTTGGGCACACCACTCTAACTCCCCCTGCATGCGTACAGGCCCCCTGTGTGTGTGTTTGTGTGTTTGGGGCCTGCACACAAAAATATATGCATGATTTATTCGACTAATTGGAGTGTACCACTAATTTCCTTCCGGGGATTAAGTCAGTGTATTTAAAATAAAGAAAATAAAAAAACTGGCGACTTATGATTTATCTACATGTATCCTGTGTATCTAACACTCTAGTGCTACATTCTTAGGTTAATATGAATAATTAGATGCCTTTATGTGCTCAAATTAATTTGCTTTTTCTAAATTACCCTTTGATAAGTAACTTAGACAAAGTGGGAGAGAATAAGAGTCACTGTTTCTACAAGCAGTTATTAATTGAGACATATAATTAAGTACCAAAGACTTTCCTATTAATGTATGAGTGGCTGTATTTTGACAAAGGGGTGAGGATAATTAATGTTACCTGTCATGCTGTTGTAATTAAGCTCAAATGACAGAAGCATCTGCTGCCTGGCCAGCCTAATTGATTTCCAAGCCACCGATTCTCATATATTGTTACAGTAGCTGCAGTCTGTCTTTCATTTTTAAATACAAGCCCTCTCATCAGTCTTATACATTTTTTCCATCCTCTTTAATTTTCCACAGCAATCCCTTAAGCTCTCTGACATGTCATTCCATGATCACTCATGCTCCAGTGTCTTTGATCCCTTCTCTCTCCTGTGACAGGTGGCATAGGTCAGATGGCACTAGGGTGAGAGGTCAAAGGTGGAAGGTCAGATTAAGTCCATTAGTGTCCACTACTGACGTTGAGCCATATTGACCTGTGTATGTGTGTCTACATATGGTCACACAAACACCATTAGTTTAAGGCTAAATTAATATTCATAGATATTCAAATGACAAAAGTAAATGTACATATATGGCAATTTATTCTCAAAACAAAACCTACACAATATGTATAAAGTGCTTTGCATGTAATTTCAGTGTTGGATCAGAGTCAATTAACAGCTTTATGTACAAGAGAACATATATAAAGTATAATTGTGTGTGGTAAAGTAAATGTGATTATCAAAGAAAATACTGAAATCAATTCTAAATTAAGTCCACTAGATAAGCAGATAATCAGGCACTTAATTTCCAAAAACATCGGTGCCATGTGTGTGTGGATGCTGTTATTCACACAAGAATACACACAGGTGCACACAGGTACTGTTACATGTTGGGCATCAGATGATTCATCACTCCTGTTTCACTGCGCACATGACCTTAAACCTGTAGAGGTCATGTCTCTGTGACACAAACACACTTACCCACACCTCATCCAAGCCCAATGTACAAAGTAATTATTACAGCCCCCACGGCTCACATTCACACTCCTCTCATTCACATGTCTCTCTTTCTCTCCATTGGCTGCCCATTGACAGTTATTTATTGCTGGTTGACACACTGTCTACTTGCCTTCACATATTAATTACCATTTGTACATCACTCATCCATCAATTTAACAGCTTCTCAACTCATCACTTCACGCATTCCCTTTGTGTTTTCTCCTGTCTGTCAAATTACAAAGATGTACTTCTTGAACTGAGGATTGCGTTTCGGATACAGTGATGTAAAAGCCAACGTAATAACACAGGAAGTTCATTAATTCCTCCATCTAGTCACTCATTTAAACCTTTTGGCTTCCTGTTTTCATCTCGCGTTTTCTTTTCCATGTGCAAGTAGTAAACTAACAGGAAGCTCTTATGTGTATTTCCTCTACAGGCAGCCAGTCCGTCTGTGGAGAGGCCGGCAGGGGTAGACCGACCCCAGAGCAAGCACACCTTCAACGGCAGGTTAGAGTATTTGTTTTGCAATGACACTAGGCTGCTGTGCATCCCTGAGTATGTGGAAGCTTTTGCATTTGTGTTGCCTGTATTTTTGTTGATTTTGTCCACATACTTGTTTGTGTCCTACTTTCCCTTCATTAAAGCTGGTTTGTGCTGCAGATCAAAGCCCATGCAGATATAGTCGGTTTAAAGAAGCTTCATCATTAGCACATTACAAAAGGCTGCTAAAACCGAGTCAGGGTCACACACACACACACACACACACACACACACACACACACACACACACACACACACACACACACACACACTCACACACACACACACACACACACACACACACACACACACACACACACACACACACACACACACACACACACACAGTCCAATGTAAATCTAATATAAGCAGCTACAAAGAAACTTGTGTATTTATTTTTTCAGAGGGATAGCCCACTAAACATGTAACACACATGACTAATGAGCATTACTTAATTAAGTGTGAGGGCTGCAGAATGCCCCTGTCTCACGCGGGCCTCTTCAGCATCATGTGAAGACTCATTTTGGCAATGATAGGGCACAGGGTCATGTTCTTTGAACACTGAGCAAAGACAAGCAGCTATCATAAATGTAACAGAATGCTGGGCTTGCGCTAGCCATCCGCCACTTCGCCATAGGCGAAGTAAATACCAGATTGGCTAAAAGATTTTTAGACTGTCTAGCCACAGTGGCGTTCTTATTTTTATGGAAAAAAGGCTAAAACTTACAACTTTTTCGCTCGCTAGCGGCAGTAGCACCACTACTATCGCTAACGAGCGGGGCTAGCGCCGCTACTGCCGCTACTTCTGCTAGAGAGCGGCGCTGGCGGAAATAGCGCCGCTAATTTGATTTTATGTTCGACTTTTACAAGCTGAACCCGCGAATTGGTGTACGACAAGTCGAGGACGATCGATCAAAAGAATGCAGTGTTTTATAGTAGAGTTTGTGTTAAAACCCTCATTAATAAACAAATGGTAAAGCACTCACCACAGACCGATTAGAAGGTTAATGAAAGATATTATAAATCCTTGTCTTAGACTTTTGTTCCCAATGACCAGCAGGAATAACCAGAGATGCATGTAAATGTGTATTCACCTCGCTTGCTATTTTTCATGCCTTTTTAAATTGAAATGAAAAATCATGTTATTGAATAAAAAAATTAAATAAAATAGACTATGGCATACCAATGGTGTTGGTGGTGGTCAAAGTTAAAATGTCTTCTAGTCTAAGTAAAACTTATAAGTAAAGATTGAGTAATATTTTGTATGACTGTATCTTCGAGGAGAGAATGGAAGTTTTCAATTGTTGAATCTCACACTCATATCTGCATAAAGTAGGACAGAAATAAAGATAGTTCAGCTTGAACTGTTGACTTTAGTATATTTTTGTAGGTAAACTGAACAGAAGATTTTACCCTCAGAATGCAGGAAAACGACGCCATTTTCTAAAATATTTCCTGGGAGAGGCCCCCCAGACCATCCCAACGAGCGTTGATCGTCCGCGTGCTGCACCACTGTCTTGGCCACACAGTGTGGCTTTTTGTGGCTTGCTCAATTCTTTTACACTGAGCCACAGTGGCTTTCTCATACTAGTTCCTGGTGCAAGCACAGGAATGTTTATGAATATTAGATGATATTCAGGTTTTTTTGCCACCATTTTACCATCAGTGGGAAAGTTACAGTATTTTCCTACTTTAAAATACTCCTAGCTTCGATATAGATAAATCCAAATGGCCAAATCATACGTCATGTGATACACTGATTTTTTTTAAGCTTGACATTGTAGTTTGATATGGTATTTGAGGTAACACGGACTAACACAGAACATAGAGCAGATTTTTTTGTCTTATGAAAAGCTTAGTTTTAGTTTTTGCTATGCATGCATCAGTATGGACGCTGAACCTATGTCTATGTAGGTTCTCATTTATCCAGGTCATGGCTATCCAAAGCCATTTAAATCAATTCACTGGACTTTTAAGAATGTTTCTTAAAGACGTTTTACATCTCAGCTAAGAGGCTTCTTCAGAACAGAAGAAGACCCTGATTTAAAAAGCTTTACACATTGTACCTAGCTGTTGCACCGCAGTCTGTAATAGACATTTTGCAGGATTGTTATCATTTTATTTTTAAATGTTCAGTTCAGTTCTATTTGTCAAATGCATCATTAAGCTTGTATAATTTATATATTGTTAATATAGCTAAATATCATTCTATTTATAACAAATCTTAAGTTTGTTGGTTGGTCTGCAGAATGCTGAAACCATGCCTCATTATTTCACTGGAAAATATCGAATACTTGAAAAAGAAGTGCTTATAATGTATGAAAATATTTCTGACCTGTAGTTGACCTCCAGTCCTGATTGAAAGTAACTCAATTTCATCAATAAATGGAAATCTACAGTAGGAAAACAGTGTTGTTTCCCGAGATGCTGCAATATATTCTTGTTTACTTCATTAGGCTATATAACTCAATCTTTATTGCAATTTTGATTCAAACAGCTGTGATTGAAAAGAAGCATCTCTAGGCGATGTCTGCTCTTCAGTGTCATCTGAGAGAGTTGATTCTTAAATACTTAAACAAAATAACTTTGTTTCTGGATATGAAGTTGGCTACCCCGCGACCTGCGTTAGCGGCTTAAGCGGGTTGGAAGATGAATGAATGAATGGATATGAAGTAAAAAGGCACAGACAGTGGTACGGTATGTCAAGAGAATACTGGTTGACCAACAGTAACTGAAAAAGTTTCTGCAGTACCCAACTCTGTCAACAGACTTAATGTAAAAGAACACATTCTGGTTTGAAACAACCAATAATCCGAAGAAAATTGTGTGATAATTACAGTTTTATTGCACCTTACTGTAATAAAAAAAATATTATTTAAAACCCACCCCTTGGATTTATAGTCTTTGCTTGGATTGTCTTACATACACACACTCGCAACAGAAACACAGAAACCAACTCAGCTGTGAGTAATGTAAAAGTGATGTAATGGTTTTTGTGGTCACCGGGGAAACGATCCTTGAAATTGCAAAAAAGTCAAAAATGAGCTGAGAAATGCAGCCATAAATATTGGGACCATAAAGCGTATGTTAAATGAGTCTGTGGGCCTGTTGTTGTGTGTGTTTTTGTCTGTGTGTTGGCAGGTGGAGAGCTACACCTATAAATACAGTAATGTCTCATCACTTAACCACACAGCACGGTCACTGGAAAACTCATTACCTTTTAGTCAAAATGTGTTTTTTATACAGGCAAACAGATTTACTGTAAATGGGTTCATTGAAATACCATTGTGAGCATCTTATCGTTCTTTGTGAAATGAGCCACTGTGTAGGAGGAGTTTGGGAAAATAGGAGGTGAAAAGGTGAATAGGATACATGAGAAAAAGTGAATTTGAAAATATCTTAACGGAAATGTCTTGCATTATTCTAAGACTGAACTCTTATGGTCATTGACTGCGTGGACCCCTGTTGGGATCCATTATGATTATGTCTGCCAATCCCAGTTCTTCTACTGAGAAGGATGGATTAAACGAAACTGAAGGAATGTTTGATTAACGTAAATGCATTTAAAATGACATTGGATGATCACATGTGTTTTTATTGACGCTATTCTAAGCAGTTTTATCCAGTAAAGGTAAAGGTAATTTTTAGACTTTAAGCTAGTTTTGCCTATTTTTCTATTTGTTTATTTGCCCCGGCCTAATCTGGGTAGCATCAGGCTGGCATTCTGGCTTCATTGTGCCCCGTCTTGTCTTTATTATAGCACCTACAAATGTTTGGAAATCATTTTTACATTTTACACAATATTTTCCTCTAGATTTTTATTCCTCCCCTTGAAACACAGGGCAGTAAAGAAACCAATATTTTATAACTCCTGCATGTAAGCAGCTGGTGTGTTTTTTTAAATTTTATTTCACGCGTAGGGATTTATTTCATTTGCTTATATTAACCTTTAGCAGTATTGTACGTTTAGAGGTTTTCATTCCCTCTCTCCATATTTAGCACTCAGCTCTTTGCAGACCAGCTTAGGGAAAAATGAGAGAAAGTAAGGCAATGAATAGGAAGAGGTGCGGTGAGAGGAATAGAGTGGTTCCGTTCTGTACATTCTGTTTTTTTCTGTTATTCCCCTTCTGCTTTCATAGTAAGGATCAGTGAAGTGGTAGGTGGATAAAGAGAACACCTGCTCTCTTCATGTCTTCATCTCTGTGTTTTGCTCTTTCTCTCTTCTCTCTTGTTGTGCTCCCAGTCTCTTTTATGAAGTCACACCTGTTTTGTCTCTGTCTCACCCCAAATTCATTTTTCTCCGTGATGCAGCCTCACACAAGAAAAGGAAACGCCAAATGCATATCAAGTGCTCTTGGGGTGCATTTGTTCGTTCTTGTGGGAGTGTAAAAGATCAGAGTACAGCAGTGGGAAGGGAAAGAGGGAGGAGCGATCTGTTATTCCCCTAATATTAATGATATTGATTAGCCTTGTCTAATTAATTCAGTGCATCCTCCTCCTAGCATTTCATTATGTGGTGCTCGACCTCCTTGACATTTTACCTTATTTTACTTTTTCCCTGTCCCTGGCTTCATCTTTTCTTTGTCAGTTGTTTCTTTGGCCACAATTATATTAAACAGTCATGATCTCCTCAAGATTCATGCTGATGGCATAGAATCTGGACATCTACTCCAAATTTATGAGGAAAAGTATTAATAACCTTTTGTACGCTTCGTTTCTACTACTGCTTGTCTAATGTTAGTCTTCTATGACCCTAAACTTAAATGCTAAAAAAAAGTCTAAAATGACACAGCTGTGAGCTACAGTATTTTGCTTGCTGACAGTTCTGACAGTCAACTTAGTGTTGTCATATTCCAGGACACTTCAAGAATCTTCACAAAATTGACATGTGTTCTCCTCTTGTCCCCGCTAATACCCTCTTATTTTCTCATCTCCTGTCCATTCTTGCCTTCCCTTTCCCTTTGTCACCTACTACCTACCTCCGTTCTCATGTATGTCCATACTTTTCCAGCTTTCGCTCATCTGTCCTTGACTCACTTTGTCTTGTTTTCTGTTGCAGTCCCTTGTTTCCCATTGTCTGGATTAACTCAGATTTGTGTGACTGACGAGGAGGCAGCATAACTTGTTTTTACCACCCACCACATTCAACCATCCTCTCCCTGGAGTTTATCAGCATCTGCACTGCTATTAGTTCATGAGGGGTTTAGGGATGGATGGATGGTCTAGAGGGAGGGGAAGACAGAATGAGCAGACAGTGGCAGAGAGGGAGAGAGGACGATACCAGAGGTAGAACTTAATAGTACAAAACTAAGTTCAGACAAACTCACTTAGACAAAACACACACATAGGGAGCAGAGAGAAGGTCATTGGAGGATTAATGGCTGCGCTCTGACAGATAAACTAATCAAACAAACAAACACTTCTACACGCACACATTACAACACAGACAGAATGTAGAGCAGACACTCCCATGAATAACCAAACTAGACAGAGACTAAAAGAGAGGAAGAAAAACTCATAAAGATGAATGACTCAACAAAAGTTTCACACGTCCACACGCACAGGCTCACAAACATGCACAGATTAGTCTGTAGTTTTGTTGACTTTGAATAGGTTGTCTGCATTGACTTCTCTTAGGACTAGGTTCACAGTCATGGATTAAGCCTTTGACAAAACAGTATTTTCAGCACAGTGAATGCAACTGAGAAAGTCGAGACACCAATCTGGGATGGGGCTTTTTAGTCACCCCCTCAGGAAACACACATTTTCTCTCTTTTCCAGTCTGTACTTGTGTTTTTTCCTGTTTGTGTGTTGACAACTTGCGTTGTCTGTGTATTTGATGTATTCTGTGTGATGATGTGTACTTCACTTTGAATACACAAGTACAAACATGTAAGTAAGTACATCATAGTTTTTATCATAGTAAAGCACAATACTCGGGTGAAAATAGGTCAAGGTCAAATTTCAACTTTTGCACATTTTTTTGCACATATCTCAGGAACTGAAAAGGGACAGAAAGACGAAACAAAAGCTGCAATATTCAGGGAGGTAAGGGGATCTAAATTAGATTACAACCTTGACCTTTAAAAACTAGGTCAAGGTCAAAATTTCACTTTTACAATGCGCCCTCACGGATTTGCGAATCAACTTCACCTCATTGTAGATTTTTTGGAAGGCAGTCACGTGATACCGAAAACATATTCTATTGGCTGACGGCATCTGGAAGTGTGCTACGTTCTGGGAGCTTCTGACTTCCGTGAGACAAAAAAGGGGTTTAAACAGTCGATAAGAGTGTGGGAAAATGTAATACAGATAGAAGGTGATTTAATATCAGTATGGGGATGGTTCATAAACATTTAAATTACCGTAAATAATAAGATGAATAGTTTGTCGCTCTATTGCGGAATTCGTTAATCGCGTGTGGTTCCTGGAACACATTGACCGCAAGTAACAAGGGTGCTCTGTATACCCTTTTAGGTACACATCTCTGAAACCTGATGACATATAATTACAAAACAAAAAGAACGATTTTCAGGAAGCCAGAAGCACAAAAATGTGCAGGTCAGGGTAAAATGTTGAATTCAGGGGGGTCGTGGGATGTTGCAGTCTATGACTGCCTTGTTTGACTTTGTTGCTGTGTGTGTGTGTATGCAGCCTCACTAGAACAGTGGAGATCCTGGGAGAGGACAGTCCCCTGGGAATCCATGTAGTTCCATACTGCTCGTCACTTAGTGGACGGTAAGTTGTTTTCTTGGAGACACACATCTTGCACATAAAAACAAGAGATGGCATCAATGTAAGCACCCATTCTGAGCTTTAAAAATTGTGTCATCTGTCTCACTCCTTTAGTTTTAGAGTCATGTAATACTGATGTTTCTGTTGTTAGCTGTTGTGAATCCCTGGCAGTATCAAACATGGCAAACTCACAAGTTAAAAAAAAGGAAAGATGTCCTCTGTAAGGTTTTCTTTGGGCGTGTGACAGTCAGACTTTGGATGAGGATTTCCTGAAGGAAGGCAGAATGAGTTTTTTATGGCTGTTCTCATGACTCACCTGACCCTACCAATCTCCTCCTTAAATTCCTCTGTCTTACTCTCTCCTCCCTCTGTTTTCTCTGTACTTTTCTGAATACCTTCACTTTTCTTCCCATCATTTCCCATCATCCTTTCCACCTCTTAACCTACTTTCAACCATTTTACAGCAGAAATCCACCTTTGGTAAGATGTGTTTTTCTGATCCACGGTTAAGGACAGATGCATTAACACTTTCTCTTTCCAGTCATTCTTACCATTAATGGTTGTCCATCATGTCTCTCCTCATCTGTCACTTGTTATTCTACAGGCTGCTTGATTACTCTGTCTCATTTATGTGTGCACTTGTCTGTCATGTCGTCTTTTAGTTTAATTTACTTCCTCTCTGTGTTGCTATGCCCACTTTTCCCCCAGATTGACACAGCCTTGGTAAAACATTTGGACTCCATTCATTATTGTCTATCTTCTGCAACACTATGAAAGTGTGTGTCCGGTGTAATCATGAGAATATCTTTTCATCTCCCAATCATTCTTTGTTCAGGTCTCTTGGTCTTTACATTCGAGGAATAGATGAGGAGAGTCGCTCGAGAAGAGAGGGTTTGTTCCAAGAGGAAGAGTGCATCGTCATGATCAATGACATAGACCTCATGGACAAGACCTTTAGCCAGTAAGTGCCACACAGATGGTGTGCATTGTCTCACATGTCAAAAATTTCTGAAAAGTCTTTTTTTTAAAATACCGAAACAAAATAATACAATAGGTGTGAATTTCTTATTTTTTGATTTTCTGATAAAAATATTTAAATCAGGTGAGGTGAGTGAAGGATGTAGTTGTTATTCATAGTCTGTTCAGAAATTTTCAGAGGAGATTGTGATTAAAGTCATTTGTCCTGAGCAGCAGCAAAATACAGGTTGTATTATCCAATTGTAGGATGGTAGGAATGTATCAATATCACTGATTAGATTGATGATATAAATACAACATTTTACATAGAATACGTTGTATTGAAAAGTCTCCAAATTGTTGTCCAGAAACAGTTACAGTGGGAAGAGTGAGAAGTCAGATAAAAGCACAGGAGGTGAATACATAGAGAGAACAAATCCTAGGGCCAGAACATTCATTTCAACATTAAATTGGAATCAATACATTATTGCTTAATTTATTCCACTGCCCACTGATGTGATTTTTAAGCTATTATTATCTGATATTTGCCCTCCATACATCTTAAAATGCAATATGGGAAATGGCCCAAGAGGCATATTTATCATCTCCCTTACTGAACTCCAGCCTCATTTACGTGGATAGGGAAGTGGTAGAAATGTGAATATAGATATCATACATGATGATGTCATCAGGACCAGTGAGGGCTAAAATACCATCCTAGAATTACAGTTCATACATGATTTCTATTAATATGGCACTGGGTCATATCAAGAACTATTTCCTGATTTTTGTGTCAAGTTGAATAGAAACAAACAGTGATGCACTGGTGAGGCGTCAAGGCACATCCCGCTTCTTTCCCATAGCCACCAGAGATAGGTTCCAGCATAGCCCATGACCCTCAAGGTGGAAAAAGGCTGAAGATTAGATGATTATGTTCATATTTTCAAGAAGGTGAATCTGACCCGCATATTCCAGGGGTCACAGGGGTTGCTGGACGTAACACAGACCCAACACAGCTGACTAAAGGGCGAGAGGCAAGGGAGACTCTGAGCACGACGCCAGTCCGCTGCTGAGCTACTCTAAAGACCATTCACACCTAAGGGCAATTTGTAACCGATAAATTTACCTAAGCTGCATGTTTTTGAATGTGGGTAGGAAGCTAGAGAACCCGGAGGGAGCCCATGGGGAGAACATACAGACTCCACACAGAAAGGATTTTAATCCAGAACCTTCTAGCTGTGAGGCAACAGCGCTACCCACTGCACCACCACCCATGCCACCCATGAATGAATGAATGAATGAAAAAAAAAAGTGGCACAAACAATTTAAATGGAACTAATCAAAATGTTTCTCACCTAAATTATCAGCAAAAATAAAATGACATCTGACGTTTAATCAAACATTTCCAGTCTGAAACATTGTTTCTTTCTGTGCTCCTTTTTTTTCCATTTTGAGAGGGCTTATATCACTGTTTCACTGCCATCAGAGAGCAGCAGAAAAGACACTTGGCAGATGCTTCAGGAATGTGTGTGTGTGTGTGTGTGTGTGTGTGTGTGTGTGTGTGTGTGTGTGTGTGTGTGTGTGCGCACGCGCGGGCGTGTGTATACGTGTGCGTGTCGGAGTAACTCATAAGAGCTGGCCTTTATATGTCCGTTTTTTTCAGTCCTGTTTGCTGTCTTTACCAGAAAAGAGGTAGATTAGCACAAGTATTTGTGGATGTAACACGATTACTATGCCTCACAATCACAGTAGACACACCGGTTAAAACGGCTGCCTTCACTTACAAGATTCCTCATGTGGATGTTACAATGATTACGACACATTACAAGGTCTGTATTGTCTACACAATAGTTGGTGTCCGGCTTTCACTGAGGTAATGAGATTATACAGTATGTGAGGTGTTTTATGCTGTACTGTAGGTAAATGGATTATCACCAGATGGGAATTTGCACCAATTGTTCAAAGACATGTATGGTCTCTTGTGCACTCATTCACCCACTAACAGCAATACACACACACTGTCACACACATAGACCGACACGGATGCACGTACGCATGCCCACATGCACACACACAATCAGTCTTGCCACTATTGTTCAGTCATGGCAGGTAGAAGGTGATGTGTGGGTTGGTCCAGTGAAATAGGTGTTAATAGGTCCACTAATCCCAGTAAAGACCATGTGGACACATACAGTACATGCATACACACACTTACACACTTAGATTTTCTGGTCTTGGCAGCTGTATGAGGTAGCCTCTTTAATAAGAGTATCTCTGTGCCACAAATGTGACTTCCCACTATATCCAGTCAGAAATAATAATGATATATTTTAAAACTTCTTTCTAGACATCGACACAGCTGATTTTATTGTTTCATGTCTTTTAGCCAAGTGTGACACAAGGCCTTCCTTAGATGGACCATATGTGTTCAATGGGTTTAACATGCAAATCCTGTCAAAAAGAAAAAGAGATGGGTAGTCATACCCAAATGCATGCATTCAAACTGAGGAACAATTTTTAATGCATCATTCATAGACGGTTGCATATTAATGAGTTTTGTTGTAAATATTCCGCAGTTTTCCAGGAAGTGATTTTTAACTGTATTCCATGGACAGATGTTACAAAGTCACCATAAAAGACAGAACGTAAGAATAAAATTGCAAGTTATTGATCATCTGTGAGCATACAAAACAAAAGGAAGAGAAAATAGTAGAGATAAATGAAACATTATTTGGTATACAGTCATACTGCAATGTCAAGCACTAATTAAAATGAGCAACACAAAGAACAAATTCATTCAAAACAATTACGTGTACAATGCTATAGTTAATAGAAGATATGATCCACAGAGGACTTTGCATTGCACTTATGGAACAGAAGCGTGAAAAGCAGGAGCACATATGTAAAAGCATGATGGGTTTAACAAAAATGTTCAGTTTGTCACAGAAAAAGAACAAAAAGAAGACTCATGGTAGAAAGATAGGTTGGGTTTACATGCAGAAGAATCACTTGGTTTCTTCTCGCTTTGGTGGCAGGTATAAGGGTTACAGCATTTTATACTTTGTGTTGGTAATTTGTCATGTTGACCTTAAATTTGTACACTCTTGATATGTAGCATGAGATTACAAAAGCACCCCTTCTTCCACCTGTTAACTACATTTTATAATTTGTTATATTTTTAGTGCTTGGTTACAGGATTACATGGTTACAAGATTGCATGTAACACAGATTCTTACTGTACAGCAGACGTCACTTGCTCTATTGATTAATTGATTTATATATCAAGAGAATAATGTCCTTATGTCGTTTTATCATCAATTTAATGTCTGGGCATCCATCTTGGATATAAATACAATATTTGGAAGTGTTGCAAATGGTTGTATTTGTCCTACGTGACTTTCCAAACATAGGCTACACAAACATCAGGATCATTATACAGCTAATAATAATCTAGCCTTGAAATAATAGAATTGTTATCCAATAAAATTTAAATAAACCAGATTTTCTCTCTCGGTTATCTGATGTGAATGATGGTGCACACCGATTACCTCTGGCACAACGGCCCCTATAATTTACTTATCATAATCTGATATTTACTAATTCTCTACAGAATTGTCTCCTTTATAGATCATGAGATTATAATGGCCTGCTGTGCAGGTGTCACGGTTCTGTGTTGAATCTCCTGCTCTGTCCTTTTGTCCTCTTTATGAAGAGCAGCAGACTCAGTGGATAGATAGAATGACCAGATATCAATGAGAAAATGACAAAGATATAAAAAGATACAGAATCTGTATTCTGTTTATTTTTGTCATGTACAGTAAGTACTTTTTAGATAGTGATGAACTGTAGTTAGTTATCTTTGGCAGGCAGCATGGTCTGAATTGACCTTATTTTTTACTCTTTCCATTTATCAATACAGTATAATCACATTTATACCATGTGTTTTGTAGAATTAATTTAATTATATCCTCCTCCATTCAGATATGCTTGGATAAATAGACACTGTTTGCATCTGTGTTTAATAACATGACTAGTTGATCAGAAAATACTTACTATGAACAATACTGACTGTTCAACAAAACTTTTACTTTACTGCTTCTTGTCCTCTTGCATTGCCTGTCTCTTCTCTACTTCCTTTCTCTCGTCACCCTCTCAGATCCCAGGAAGTGTTCCGTCAGGCAATGCGTTCCCCAGTGGTCCGCCTGGAAGTAGTTCCTTCCTCCAACAGAGAACGCTACGAGAAGAGCCTGATTGGTCAGTTGTTTGGCAACGGTCCTGACAGCAGCCCCCGAATTGGCAAAACTAAAGAGCCTCCTCCACCTGTCAAAGCCAAACCCATCTTTAAACCCTCTGAGAATCCAGCAATTCGATTGCCAGAAGAAGCTGTTGCCATGGAATGTGCTATAAGTGTAAGTTTTCCTGCTTCACAATTGACATATAAGAAATTATGAATTTACAATTTTAATCTTACATATAGTTTTAAACAAAACACCAAGTGCAAAATGCGTTCAAAGAGAGTCTGAAACTAGTGTTCAGCATTCCTGCTTATCAAAGGAGTTTACTAACACTGGCAGGTTTTAGTGCTGTCAAATGTACTGAAAGACTCTGTCCACCTAGACACCCAAAGTCAGGGGTGAGAGTCCCCTTCTGAGGAAAAGTCCCGCCCTCTCCAGCATGGTGGTCAATAAGAGAGGAGGACGAAGACTGAGGATCGATCTAAAGAAAGGTGAGGACCATTGTTGTACAAATACATGGTTTTATAATATCCCAATATTAAGAGTTAAACTTTTAAAAATGATTTTCAGTTACAATGGCACTTTGCAGAATGAAACACTGATTTTTTCTTTGGTTTAACACTTAATTATTAAACTTCACAAAATGTTTTTTCAGATGTTGTTATAGCACTGAAACTATGATATGATAGGATATAATATGATATTATATTGTATTGCAGTGTATGTACATTTTTTATATATGCCAATATATTCCCTTATTTTCAACAGGTCAGAATGTTCAGATGTCTTCAAACAAAATAGTATTTTTTTTGTTACTATTTTGTTGCCATTGCTCTGACGTTAACTAATTATTGAATTTAATACGGGGGGGTTTCAGATCACATTGAGTCACAGTTTTTTAATCTGTTTTTTTGCTTCTCTAGCTTTTCTATAAGTGTCCCTTGTGATCTTTCTTAGTTCTTTCTATTTTACAAATACATATGCATCTATAATTTTATTTTATTTCTTTTGCGGTACCAGAATTACTTACTTTTATGATGTATCCTCTGTTCTCAATCCCCTCCTTCCTTCCACCCATCCTCTCTCCATCTTCCTAATTCCCCTTCTTCAGGGTCTATTAAGTCTTTATTGATCAGTTCATTTCTGCTGATATGAATTCATACTGGACCAAAGTGCTGACTTGGCTCTACTAAAGAGACCAGACTAAATTAAGTCTATAAAACACGCAACCTGTGTGTGTGTGTGTGTGTGTGTGTGTGTGTGTGTGTGTGTGTGTGTGTGTGTGTGTGTGGGTGTGTGGGTGTGTGGGTGTGTGGGTGTGGGTGTGAGAGAACATTTTGTTGCTCATGCGTGTGTGTTTGAGTGCCTTCACGTGCCTGCACATGGTTGTCCCTGATTCCTTTGTTAATCTCATCCTGTCTCTTTCCACATCATTCACTTCTACTGTGTTACACTCATGGCTCTTACCTTTTCCGTCTCACTGTCCCTCATCTGAACAGTTTTTCAAAACCTTCATACCTGTATATACTGTAATACCAACTGTAGCTAAAGGATTTAAAATGTTGCAGAAACTAAAATCCCTGACTCGACACCACTGTTGAAGTTCTCAGGCCCATTCTGGGGAGGAGATCTCACTCAAAGCCTGTGAAAGAGAAACATCAAGGCAGGGAGTCTTTGAGCTGAGACAGGTCGAAGAGTGTTGCTTACACTGACATAAGGTTTCTCATCACTGCCTGACACATTTTGTGTGTACTTGTATGTCTGTGTGTATCTAGGTTCAGAAGGTCTTGGTTTTACAGTAGTGACCAGAGATTCTTCAGTTCATGGTCCTGGACCCATTCTTGTCAAAAACATTCTGACACGTGGAGCTGCTGTCAAAGATGGACGCCTGCAGTCTGGAGACCGAATACTGGAGGTACAGGGAGGAATGATTTTTGTTGGTTTTTTAATGGACTGCATTGAAAGAAACATTTGGACATAGGAGGATACTTGAAGTGTGGATCATATATAATGGCTTTGTCTTTGTTTAGGTCAATGGTGTGGATATCAGCGGTGTGGGCCAAGAAGAACTGGTGTGTATGCTACGCAGCACACGACAGGGTGAGAGTGTGTGCCTTGTGGTGCTACGGCAGGAAGATATTTTCCTGCCTCGTGAGATGGTAAGAAGATCTCAATGCTTTTATAATTTCCTGGTTGATTTGAATATCACTGGTCACACATAAGAAATGGTTTCTTACTAAATTTCTAAGACAACCACAAAGACAAATACACATAATAAACCTTTTTCAAATTTCAACTCCCTCTAATTTTGCAATTTTTGATCAACAGGGTTGTCTGGATGATGTACAACTCAGCAGCCTCTAGGCTTTTTTATATAGATATTTACCCCACTTAATAATAATTAACAATCTGAAAAGTGATACAATCCCATGTCCATTTATGTTCTCACCTAAACCAAAATCTGTGTAATCCAGGTTTTCTTTAGAATGCGGTTCTGATTGAGGCAAATGAGCCCATTGTAAATCTTGACCTTGGTAATACTTTGTATGAGTCTTTCCTTGCCAACTTGTTTCTCTTGAATTTCTACACTGTTTTGATTAATAAACACTGATTTTATTCATCTTTGCTCTTTTTCATGCTTTCTTCTTCTCAATTAACTGTTGTGCATGCACTGTTACTGTTACTGTTACTCTACATACTGTATATTTAAATTTCCTTACTTCCTTTAACTTGTTGCTTTTGGCTCTGAAAAACTATAGTTATATTTTCATTGCTTAGAAAATTTCTTCTTACTCATCTATTGTTCCTTACATTGCTTGTACATTAACACTCTGTCTCCCAAAATTCTGCAACTACTACAGTCATTTTGACTGCTCGGACATTATTTGTATATAATTTAGATTATTATTGAAAATATCTAAGAACAAATTGGTGGATTAGGTAAAAAGACACCTGGACACTAAATCAAAGCTATAGTGATTGAGTGTTGTATTTATTTATTTGACAAAAATATAACTTCTCTGCTATTACACATCCAAACTTGAACTGTGAAATAAAAATGAATGGGAGTTCTTATGGGAGTTCTAGGTAGAAACACTCAAATCTCTTTTGTGTTTTGACATATTAATGATCAACAAATGTCAGAATAAAATATACACACATTTCAGAATAGTCAGGGTCCTATTGGTACATATATATTTTTAAAACCAAGTTAGGACATTGGTAAAGATGCACATACCCAAAGACACGATACAGTTGACAAAGAAAATCAGTAAATCATTATATGTCATTAATCAGCTGACAACACATGACAACACAGATTATTTGAGTAATGCTAAAGTAAATTCTAAAGTAATTTTCGTCTGTCAAAAAAAGAAGACTGCAATACATAATGATACGAAAGTTGGAAGCCAGTTGGAACTGTAACACAACACACTTTTGAGGAGAGCATTCAGAATATCACTAATCAGCAGAGTGAGAAAACTTTGAATCAGTTCATAAAGACCAGACACGTCTGACATATCTCAGCTCCCAACACACCTCCTGACTTTGAGTTATATTGCCGCTCAGAAATGTAAGATTCTACTTGATAAAACTTGAAATACCAACTTTTTGATTCTGCCAAATTTATTTATTTTAAATTTATCCTTTATTTTATGTTGCCTTTCTTTTCCACCTCATCAACCTCAGTTGATGAGGTGGAAAAGAACAACTGCTGGGAAGTTCCACAAACAAACCAGCATATGACCCTGAGCCCGACAGGAAATACTGTTCCAGCAGGCAGGAAATGAACCGATGTGTTGAAGTGTTTATACGAGAAGAACACTCATTTATGAGTCATCAATTTGTCAAGGTAGCTATGCCTGCAAATAAACATCTCGGTCATCTGCTGTGTAACTTTCTGAATACTGGATCCCCACTCATGTCATACATGTTCCCTCAAAACCTCTGTAAAAAAATTACAGCCAAAAACTGATCTCTACCACCAAACTAATACACAGCATCAGTCAGTACACTGTGACACAATAATAGTTTAATTGTCATTATTTTATTGATTTGTTAGAAACTGATCCTGTCCTTTAAGATCATGTAAGTGTGTTGCTGTGGTTATGAAATGATTTATGTTAAACTATCTGCTTTTTACTTTATGCATTACAAGATCTGCAAATGGATTTGATTGTTAGTTCATAATTAGGTTCGAATGACATGTTCAGCTGGATGACACTCCCTTTTAATAATTTTGACTACATAAGAAAAGTCATTAACAGACCAAGGTAATCTGAGGTAAATGGCACTGGGCATGATGGCATTGCCGTACTAGAATTGGAATACAATTTACATTGAATTAATTTAATGATAGTTGGTCTTCTAAAGCGCTTCAGTACCCATTTTATGTAGTCAGTCATTCGGACATTATTTTATCTGCATTTGCGTGACAAATGCTGATGGGCTTAATGCAAAAGCATTAATTAAGTTTATTTTTAAGAATATGTGATGTACTGAAGTAATCACAGTGTCTGGTTAAAATTGTGTGTTGTATTCTCTTACTGTGTGTGATTAAGAGTTTGGGATGCTTAATCAGATCATTATTTCTCCTGCTGATATCCACAGTTTTAAGGCAGTATGCTACAAAGACCTTTTTGGACTTTGTTTGCTGCATTGTAATCAGTTGATACTGCTGTCACAGAGGAGCTGGATTATTTCAGTATACTGCTTCCGCTGTTGGAGCTGAATTTAAATGAGCAAGAATGCAAATTGTGTTTGAGAAAAATTCAACAGATGTGGTAGAAAGATGTATAAAGATGCATTGGTCTAAAGGCAGACTTTTAAGGCGTTGCCTAATCACCCTGAAATGAAGAATGAGTATGAAATATGGATGTTTTGACTATTCTTTCCAGTTTAGTGTGGAAATTGATTTATTACAATGAGTAAGCTGTAGTTTTTCATTTGGATTTGCTCAGCTTTAATGCATCATTCTTGGTAGATTTTGGTAATGTCTTTGAGGATGGATGAATTTAATAAGGAAGTTGTGGACCAGGTGGTGAAACAGGGTTAGCACTCTGTGATGGTTTTGTGGTAATATGAAACAAAGGAAAATTAATACTGTCTCCACTTGTTGACATCATTGTAAGGGTTCTGTCTTGATTGAAGAGGGATGTCTTGTTGTGAGTTTGGTTTCTAAATTACAAGTCCAATATAGTCAATCCTCTCTAAGAGTCTTTCTCTTTCCTTCAGCCTCTCCCCTTGACTGACAGAACACATCTTTCTTTGTGTAATTGGCAGCTAATGGTTAATTAATTAAATTGAACAGCTCTCCACATTTCTCCATGGGACAAGTAGTCATTTCTGTCTTATCACCTGCTCTCTTGAAAAGAAGAGTGTTATAAACTAATCATGATAAATGAATGAAAGAGATACAATTGTAAAGTACACTCTTGATAAATTGCAAGAATTCACTTTTTGTACTGTTGTATCTTAAGAAGGTTCTATGCAGTGCTTCAAAATGCAAAAAGACGAAATGGAAGAAGAAGAAAAAGAAGAACTTTGAACTTTGATCTTTATTGAGGGTTATTTGTCGCGCGTGTGATTGCGTGCGCGTGCTTGAGTGTGTGTGCTTGCGTGTGTGTGTGGATAGGCCCATAACACACACACACACACACACACACCACGAGAGGCCTTGAGCATGCTGGAAGTTAGACAAGAAACATTTGAGTAAGCAATTTACTGCAAACAACCATTAAACTGATACAGGCTGTTCATCAGCTGATTAAGATCACATCTAAAAAAACCCAACCCAAACCCCCTAAAATAGAAATGTATTTTCAAAAAAAGTACTCAGTAATGAGTAGCTGCGATATTCTTTTTAATCACCTCAAAAATGCTTTTCGGCATGCTTGATGCTAGTGTTCCCAGGAGTCTAGTGGGAATGTTGCTCCAAGTGGTGAAGATGGCCTCACGGAGGCCATCCACTGTCTGGAACTGGTGTCCATTTTTGTAAACTTCCCTTGCTATCCACCGCTAAATGTTTTCAATTGAATTTATATCAGGGAAACATGCAGGATGGTTCAAAAGACTGATGTTATTTCTCTGGTCGAAGTCCTTTGTCAGACGGACATTGTGAACTGCAGCGTTTTCCTGTTGAAAAACCCAGTCATTACCATGCAGATGTTGACCTTCAGTCATGAGGGATGCCCCCTCCAACATCTCCATGTAGCCAACTGCCATTTGACGCCTCTGCACAACCTGAAGCTCCCACTAACCTTAACTGAAGGAAAATGCCCCCTCCCCAGATCATTATGGCGCCTTCTCCACTGTGCCGTGTAGAAAACATTTTGGGTGGGAACTGGTCTGGTTTTAAGATTTTGATCAATAGTCTATTTTAATCTTTGAGATTTTCACTCAGTAAGTTTTGAAAATACAGCAAACTGAATCAGCAGAGTTGACAGATCACTTTAAAGTATTTGAGGAGACAGGCAAACAAACAAAATTTCAGGAATTCAAACGAAACAAAACAATAACCACCAGAAATGGGTGGAGGCTTTTCGACCATGATTGAAGAGAGGCACAATTGTGTGCAGAGACATTGAAGAAGAAAAAATTAAATAGCAAAACTAAAAAAAAACCCCAAAAAACCAAATCCTCTTGTCTCTGTCTACTCAGTGGAATCACGGCATTGTTTTTAAAAAACACATTCTCACAGCATCCTCCTGCTGGTGCATTTTGGTTGATATTGACATTACATTCTGGATGTGTAGATGCCAGTTTAAAAGAAGCATGGCAGTATCTGGGCATTGACAAAAGAACCGTTTAAAATGGTTGTTTCTATTTCTGTCATAGCCACGTGAGTTAGCCTTAAGGGGTTAAATATTACAATTAATACAAAATAACACATTTTACATATTCTCCTGTGAGTATGTTCTAAAATCCACCCTGCCACCCAAACACTGTGGGCTCATGATACAAAGAAAATGTATACTTAAAATAGGATAGAGTTTGACTTCATGATTGTATTTTCACAGCTCAAATGCAGAACAAACCCACTATTGTTATCACACCTTAATATCTGTGTGGTTTTAAGTTTTTCTGTTTCTGTTCCAGAAACAGCTTTTACACCACTGTGCCAGTCTTGTAGATCCTATTGCACAAGCAGTGTGTGATTTGGATCTTTATCCTTGCTTGTGAACAAGATGCCCACTTACCTTAAGGTTGTGTTCATACTGCAGGCTAGTCGTATTACAATCAGATTCCATTTCATATCGGACTGTCCACACTTTTTGTAGCGTCAAAACGGGCTCTTGCTCTGTTCAGACCGGGCCACATAATTGGCCGATCTGACAGGTTGCCGTAGCAACAGTCAGAGTGGAGGTGTTGTCCAGCACATGTAGTATTTGAGGTCATATAATTGCAACAACAACAATGACGAACATGGAGGTTGGTTACCTTGTTGTACCTTGGTGTTATCACTGTCTAGTAGAGGTGCACACAATCTCAGACGAACCAGATATTATGAACTTCTTCTTCCATTTTTTACTGCTCTGTAAGGCGTGACACTCTTTCTTCTGGCGCATTGGCTCTTGCATTGCATACGGTGACGTCATGGACAGTCGGGTGATCAGTGTATTTGGAGCTGTTCAGACTGAGCACAACTAGACAATTTCCTATGGAATACCACATCCACAGTCCCGTAGAGCAGGATGTGCTCTGTTTTAAATTGATAACACGAGGATCACAGCAGGGTGTATCAGTTGTCAGTATACTTTAAGTTATTTAATGTTGTTTATAAAAATAATGCAAATGAACAACAGTGGATAAGGTAGTTTTCAAGAGAATTTTTCATAATTACTCGAGGAAGGTTTATGCCAGCTTGTTTGTGCTACCAGAGAGGAAGCAGAAGAAAGATGATGATGAAATGATGGAAGGATCTTGTCTGTCTTCTCCTCCCCCTCTTCCGTTGTCTGATTTTAGCCCACCATCTGGTGCTGTCTGCTAATGTCTGTGCTTGCTGTAGAACAAAGACGTTACGCCACCTCTGCACATGCACACACAAACACACACACACACACACACACACACACACACACACACACACACGAACACACATGCGTGCGCACACACACGCACGTAAAGTCACTTTGTTCTCTCACATACATTATATCCATCCAAATTCCACAATATAAAAAGTATACATCCACCTGCTGTGCTGGATTTCTGTAAAGGATTTACACACACACACACACACACAAACACACACACACACACACACACACACACACACACACACACACACACACACACACACACACACAAAACATAACACAACATAAGAACCCTTTTTTTCTCAATTATTGTATACACACAACCGACTCAGTTGTGCACATTTTACATACAGTATTCACCTACATGTTTGGTACAAGAAAATCTTGTACCAAAGATTTTCTTTTTTTCTTCGAGACTAACTCTTCTTGCATGTCACTTCAAACTCTCCCCTTTTTTTTCTTTTTAATTTCCAGGCTGTTACTGGGTTCTAAAGTTCCCAAATTGACTACCAGAAAAATGAGATACTTGTTTCTGTTTGGAAATTTATTCTGCTGGATATCACAAAACAAAGATGTAAAGATAGAGAAAACTGTTGAAGAATCAGAATTAAATAGGTTTCCATATTAATCTATCAAACTCTTTTGCTTTCCAGTATGTGACAAGCTGCAAGCTAGTATTCTGTCCTCTTCCCACAACAGCTGGCATCACAACACATTCAAAACAAAACAAATTTATTGAACAGTTTCTTCATTCTCGTAATTGCTTTTCCGTCACTGCTGTTTGTGTGTGTGCATGTGTACACTTCTGTGCTTGTGTTCCTGTGTGTGTGTGTGTGTGTGTGTGTGTGTGTGTGTGTGTGTGTGTGTGTGTGTGTGTGTGTGTGTGTGTGTGTGTGTGTGTGTGTGTGTGTGTGTGTGTGTGTGTGTGTGTTGTCTTGACAATACTTTGCAGTCTGTAGTTTCTTTCTGTCTGTGTATGTGTGTTACAACTATCTGGTGCTATCGTCACCAATGTGACCTTACAGAATCACCAGAGCAGATTCCCCATCTGTTACTCCCTCTGAAACTCATGTAGTCACACACACGCACACACACACACACACACACACACACACACACACACACACACACACACACACACACACACACACACACACACACACACACACACACACACACACACACACACACACTCACAACCGCACACACACAGACGTGCATGTACATACACACTCGCAAACAAACTCCTTGGCAGTTTGATGTCTCAGCAGGATTTACCATCATCCCAGTGGAGAGAAGCAGAGAAGGGTATCATGTCTTTCCTTTCTGTGCTATGTCTCAGCTCACACCTCTTCACTGTTTATTGAAGATTTATCGGCCCCTTCACCAGCCTATCATCTAAAGTCACTGCTGTTCCTTAAAGCCTTCTGCACATTAGTGCCGCACACACGTTGCGAGTTTATGTCACCAGGAATCAGTATTGCCAGTCATGGCAAGATGTTGCTCTTGCTCCTACAAACACAACCTACTTTGTTTAGAGTAACAACAGTTTTGTTAAGGGCATAAAAAACTGGTTGAAGAGCAATCCCTCTAAACATTGACATTCATTAGTTTAATGAAATTTATAGTAGAGTATAAGAATTTGAACAAATGACTCATTAAAAAAATGGTCCCATAGACCAATGAACAGCAAGATGGTGGAGCTGTTAAAATCAATGCTGTGTAAAGACAGTCTTTTTGCTGCTATGATATTTTTGCAGTAATGTCAGCTTTTTCACTGAACATATTGTTTACTGGGATTAAATTGATATTTTGAAAAATACCTTTTTTTTAGACTTCATTAAAATGCTAAATAAAAATGTACTTTAAATGTAAGATAATGCATCAACTCTCTGAACAAATTAACCATAACCTTGAAAATTTTACTGGTAGTAAGGTGAGCCCATTAGATGAGGGGGTGCTTCTGCCTGGTATAGAGGCAGAACCAAGACAACTGAACGTGCACATTACTTTGTAAGCCAACTGACTAGCACGTTATATGCCGCATATTTATTATGTGGCACAAACACGATTTTGCCATGTCTATGTGACTAGAAGTGAAATATGTGTTTCTACTCTAGACACATATCAATGAAAACGTGGGTGCAGTCTGTATGATTCACTCAGGATCAGGCTGTTGGAGTAAACATTATAACGCTTCATCAAAACTGCACATATAAAGGGAACAGTTTTTTTCTTGCCAAGTAGAGGTTTGTACAATCATATGCCCTTGCAACCACTTTTTCTTTTGCTCCTTGTTACCACACCCACTCACCAGCCACAGAGAAATTTCATCAAATAAATCAGCTGAGACAGAAATTCTCCATAAAAGATTCCACTTAAGGCTTCAACATATATAATATTTACAATCTGTTGCCAAGACTCAGTTCAATGATCATGTGGGCTACTTTCGCACATGAACAGACGCTGCCCCGGTGATGACATATTACAACTTTACTACTCAAGAGAAGTTGTAGCCTTGGAAGGTGAACTCTGTCATGCCAACATCTCATGTGGCTTCCAGAAAATCTGCAAGATGGCATATCCAATATAAACAGAACTCTGGAATTGAGCTACAAGCAAACAGCACTGTCCTTCAGAACATACTATTTGTTCATGTCAGTACATTCCTTTTCACATCAGTAAATGAAACTATAGTTGCCAGATACACTTGTCGCGCATGCTTTACTGCTATTTCAATTGACATATTACAGATGAGATGAGATTACTTTATTTATCCCATAGGGAAATTTAGTTTGTACAGCTGGCCATTACCTAATTCATTTACAGACATACATAAGAGTGAGGAGGAAAGACTGAGACTATGTAAATTAAGGTCAAGGTAAGATTAAAAAAAAAAAAAAAAAAAAAAAAAAAAAAATATATATATATATATATATATATATATATATATATATATATATATATATATATATATATATATATATATATATATATATACAAATTAAGTGTTAACAGGTATACATTTAAATATAAATAAATACTTGTGGGAACCTTATGGAAATCAGACTTCATCCCAAATATGTGAAAACAAATGTATTGGTATTATAAACCAAGCACACTCAACGTAATCAAAAATCAACGTGGTGACGTAACGACTTTTTGTTGGCAAATCATGGATTGCGCTTGGTGGGCATTGTGAAGCTGTAGATGAATGTTAGCAGGCTAACTGGAGAAAGAAAGCTAGGTAATCATGAGACTGGGAAAGGAGCTAACGTTAAAGGAAAAGGCATCTGTCAAAAGAGCATAGTTCTGTTAGCTGACTACATGAACAGAACTGTTTGTAGTTACTTAAAGACTGTTTTTGTCAGATGCCCGAGGAGCATTTTGGATACTATGTCGATTGTCCCATTCCAAACAGAAACCATAGCTGGACAGACTGTTCGTGCTAGCCAGCTAGTTTCACTCAGAATTCGTTGCCGTTTTCTGTGTCGTTCCTGCTGTTTGGACTCTCTGCTCAAAAACATGAAAATTGTTGGAACAGTTCTGACACTCTAAAATTATGTTAGTTGGCAAGTCCATGTAAAGTCACTTGTTCTCCTAACATAGCAGATGCCTTACACCATATTGTTCACGTTATTCCTTCTGGCAGATGTGCCATGATTGGTTGGGCGCCGTGATTGGTTGAGCACTTGATTGGCAGGTAGTGTGAGGAGTTGGTGACAGCATGACAGCGTGAGACTTTCAAGTGAGCTCTTCAAATATATAGGTTTCCACCTATATATTTGGAAACACAATTATTAGGTTTATTGGGAAAAAATACAATTCCTGACTAACTAACAACCTGTTATCACTGCTCATGAGGACACACATTTACAAGTGAGATTGCTTTAAAACACTTTACTAATTTCAGTGGTCTATTTCTTAAAGTCTAAATAAAAGCTGGACCAAAAACGCAAAACAAGTCAGCTCCTGCAGCTTAAAACGTTCTCAATAAGACATAAGTTTTGGGATGTTGTTCTGTGAATGGAGGAAGAATGAAACCGAAAAAGAGCACCTTACCTACAGTGAAGCTTGGCAGTGGCTTGGTGATCTTGTGGGGCAGCTTTATTCTTTACACACTGGAAATCTGCAGGATATAGATGCTGCAATGGATTCCTTCGGGTATCAGGAAATCCCAGAGGAAAACATCTCGCCAGCTGTGAGGAAGCTCTAGCTTCAGCATTAATGGAAAATGAAGAAAGGGACAGTGATGCCAAACACATTTTAGAATATGGGAACGTTTGGTTTATGAAGATGTCCTGATCGTTCCTGTGTAGACATCACTGTTGTGTGATTCAAATTTCAATGAAAGTCTTTGGTGGAATTTGAGGAAATACAAACCAGGAATATTCTAAGACTGAAAGTCTTTGCTTATCAAGAATGCTGCTTCTGACTGCAGAATGCTGCTTGCCTGCCAGAAGCTGGTATCTGGATATGCATGGTGTTTGTTGCAGGTCCTAGTAGCTTATAAGTGATTGTTATCATGGAGAAATTGGATAATTTTCAGAATGTCGTAGTCAAAGTAGGATATTGTGGTGTATTTGGGGAAAAAACAAAACAAAAAACAAAACTTGTGATACTGTTGTCTAACTGTTCTTATTTGATCTGTTTATTGCATTGCATTTTCCAGTAAACCAAATATAAAAGGGGTGGTTGAATAATGTTGAACTATGGAGATGAAACCAAAAAACAAGAACCATGTAAGTACATCAGACACATTTCATGAGATGTTAACCTGAGCCACTGTGGTTGATAATACATCCTTCTTTCTTTCGCTTCATTGTTTTTGTTTTACTGTAGGCCAGCAAATGTTCCTTAGTCATAGTCAGATTGCTAACAATAGATACAACTTTCATTTGTTGTTGTATCTGACAATCATGAGTTAGTGGGAAAAGAGGGTGAAAGGACTTGTACGACGGGCTGTGAATGCTGTAAATCAAAGTTACCCTTAAGGTCAGGTTGGGTTTTTCCCTTAAGGCTTGCCAGCAGCTTGTGTTGTTTTGCATCTAAAATTGCAGTGATGTCAACATTTTAAGAAACACACATTCTCACAGCTAGGCTAGGATGACAAACTGAAAGTAGAAAAACACACATTGCAGAGTCATATTGAAGTCTATTGAAGAGTATTATTCATTATTCCTTATTGCTCTTATCTCTGCCTCATTTGATCATTTGAAAATCATTCTTTATTTGTCCCTTTGCCTTACAGTTCTCTTTGGCCTTTCAGGTGTATGAAAGGGCATTTTATCTTTGTTAATTTATGTTTTTTTGTTGTAGTTCTCTGCCTTGAACTCATTTTAACATAATGTGTCCTTTCATTTCTCTCACATATACATTTCTGTAACTCATTGTAATAAAATGACACCCAATCTCATTCACACACCCCAACAGACACTGAACTATCTTTTTAATTGCGTGCATGCCTGTTGATCCATCATAGTGGCAGACCCATTTAAATGTCAAACGACCAGTGTAAACAGCTTTTTCTTTAACTAGATGGATTTCATTAAGTTCATGTTGCAAAGATACAAACACGTTTGATAGCAGCGAGCAGAAACACCCATGGGCGCACACGACTACTTATTAGTTAAGTATTACACACAGATATAACCACAAATCACAGAAATGAGAGTGAGATAATAGAAATGTTCCATGAAATTGCAGTGTGCACTTAAAGTTTGTTTTTGGCCCTGTCCATTTTATGTTATTGTGTGTCTGTTTCTAAAGCAATTGCAGTAATGAAATTAAGTGATCTTGTTTAATTTTTTTTATTATTATTATTCTTATTAACAGAAGCACCTTCTTTATGCAGCTGGTTGTTAAAAAATACACATAGTCATGAAGTTTGATAGTAAATTACAATAATATTTGTTTTGTTTCTACTTTCTGCACATATTATTTGTTTGTGTGGTAAATTATCAGAGGAAATCCAGAGGCTGTGCTCATTCATTACTTAAAAGGAAATTGAATACATCACCCAAACAAACAAATTTGAATACATTTGCATATTTGTGTCAGATTTCATAAAACATCTCTCAGCTTTGTGGGTGGTCCTGGTCCTCAAGCTTACAGCTGCTGTTTCAAACTTTTCACCAGTAGAACAGTACTCTTACACAACGCAAAATTAATTACGTCCCGCTTCAAAGTGGTCATGTTTTGACGAAGGAGAAGGCCTCTTTGACCTATGCAGGGGTAAAATTTTGAATACAGGGGAAAGCAGACTTCAGGATTGTGTTTGCCATGCCACAGGATATCGTAGTCTGTGACTGCCTTGGTTTTTGTTTTGACAGAAAGATGAAATTATAAATTATCAACACAGGAAATGTTACAAAAATGAACAAGGCAGTCAGAGACTGCAACATCCCGCGAAACTCCTGAATTCAACATTTTAGCCTGACGTACACATTTTTGTACCTCTGGCTTCCTGAAAATTTTGCCTTTTGTTTTGTGATTATATCTCATCAGGTTTCAGAGATGTGTACCTAAAAAGGTATACAGTGCGCCATCGTTCCTCACGGTTAATGAGTTCCAGGAACCAAATGCGATTAATGAATTCAACGATAGAACAACCATCTTATTATGTACGGTAATTTAAACGTTTATGAACCCTCCCCTTACTGATATTAAACCACCTTTTATCTGTATCACCTTTTCCCACACTCTTTTCGACTCTTTGAGGCACTTTTTTGTCTCACAGCAGTCCAAGACTCGCAGAACGTAGTGCAATTCTCGATGGTGTCAGCCAATAGAACTCGCATACGGCATCACATTACTGTCTTCCAAAACTCTGCGATGAGTACAAAACTTGAAATTTGACCTTGACCTATTTTTCTCAAGGTCAAGGTCATCGTCTCATTTTCATCCGCTTTGTCGGCCGAGTAATGTGCTTTTTGTTTCATCTTTCTATCTGCAACGGTTGTGAAGATATTTGGTGCACGAACAGACGGATGGACAGACGGCTGGACAGATGAACGAATAAACACACTAACACTGACCATAACAATATGTAATTACAGTGCATCACCGCTTAGCGGGATGTAATAAAGAATTTAGGGGAGGTGGAAAAACCATGTTCTCAATTCATGAGCACTGCCTTAGACAAAATGATGGAGACTAATAAATTCTTGATATAATTATGGACAGAAGGTTGCTACCATTTGTCTTTGGGGTATTTTGAAGTTCTTTCCAAGGTTGTGAAGCTTCCTATCAGGTCCGGACAGTTGGTGAGATGAGGGGAGTTTTTCCAGCAGGGAAAACAGTTTTCTGCCGAGTAGAGGACTTTGTGTCGGCTTAACACTGTTAAACCTACAATCCCCACAGACAAACACTGTCTAAACCTGACACTGCTGACCCACGCAGTCACTCACACACTCACACACACACACACACACACACACACACACACACACACACACACACACACACACACACACACACACACACACACACACACACACACACACACACACACACACACACACACACTCACACACACACATACGCACAACCATAGAATTCATGGACATACATAGACAGATGCATGGAGACGATAGTTTGGCTCATGTACACAGATATAGATTTTCTACCATGGAGTTATTGGATTTTGCATGCACACAGAAACGAAGATATACACCCACAACAATCCAGACAGAAAAAAAAAGAAAATGAAGAACTTGAACAAGAACTAAACACAACAAAAACTAAAACAATATTAGATATTTGTGAAGGTGGGCAAACTGGTTTATAGCTTCTGAAAGATAGACCACCCCAAAATTATACATCAAAATGTTTTTGGCCTATGTACAGTAAGAGAAACTGTTTCATGTTAATGTTTTTTTCTAAATTAATGTACACATCTACGGCTCTGACATCAAATTGTCTTTGTACAAAGCTCAAGCATTTGAAATTTTAAAGTCAAATTCTTTTTCACCATTCTTTACCTTTCTACAGCACTGTTTCTTTTGTTTTGCTGTTAGTCTTAAAAAGAAGTCTATGCCTGATTATCATATCAGCAAATAATATTTTAAAAGCTGATATGGAACTAGTGTAAAACCTTTGGTCAAACTGTCCTACTTCATGGTTTCTGAGTGCACTGTATACTCATTATTTTTGTCTTCCTGGATCTCGCTGTTTGTTGCTTTCTCCAGTTACCTCTTTAAAATGTACAGGTTATTTTACTGATAATTCTGAGAGGAGAAAAAGATGTGTGGGGCAAATGAATGCAGGCTGTCCAAATAGCTTGAAAACCTGTTAATGGGTTCTCACAAATTGAGAATCTATTAGTTTATTTTTGTATACTATTAAAGCCCAGTGAGTTTCCCAGCATCTCCTCAATTCACCCTGTTCTCATGCCTATCTCTTCCATTACGCTCTACTCCCAGAGAGATGAAGTGTCCCGTGTGCCGACCTTTGTTTCTGAGAATGGGAAGGAGCAGCTTATGTTCGAAGTGCCACTTAATGACAGTGGCTCTGCGGGACTCGGCATCAGCCTCAAAGGAAACAAGTCCAGGGAGACAGGAGAGGACCTTGGGATCTTCATCAAATCCATTATACACGGAGGGGCGGCGTTCAAGGTGAATAAATATCTTCATCTGAAAAGAGAAAATAAAAATAATGACAAACAATGAATCATTCCTTGGTAAATTTGTAGCATGCATTCCTCACCTGCACCTAGATATCCTTATGTGGGTGAAACTAACCCTACCTTTCTAATAGATGGAAATAATAAATCTTGATTTTCTTGGCATCTTCTCATGAACACTGTACCCATGTGGAAGTATTGTATCTGTCTGTCTCTCTGTCTGTCTGTCCGTCCATCCATCCATCCATCCATCCATCCATCCATCCATCCATTCATCCATCCATCCATCCATCTGTACAGTCATAGGAAAACTTGTGTGCAATTTAGCGTGTGACAAGTCGCGTTTGATTTTGTAGCATTATGTAGTGTAACTTGACAGAGAGGCTACAGATGTGTATGTGCGCCTGTGAGCATTGTGAACATCACCATAAGTGAGCATGAATGTACTTTCAACATAATACACATATTGTATCACACAGGATGGGCGTCTGTGTGTCAACGACCAGCTGGTAGCGGTAAATGGAGAGTCCCTGCGGGGATGCTCCAATCACGTGGCAATGGAAACTCTCCGTCGCTCCATGTCGCAGGAGGGCAACGTAAGAGGGATGATCCAGCTGGTGGTGCTCAGGACTCTGAAGGTACACACAATGTACACTAATACATTTAAAGGTCCAATTTATAAGTTGGAGTGTGTTTGTGTGTTTGGAGTGTGGACAGATTAAATGGATCCATATACAGTAATCTCTCGTGTATTCACACTTCTAGATGCACGGCTTCACTAAGCGTATTTTTAGTAGGTAGTCTGGAAGTGTGCAACGTTTTGAGAATCACGGAACGCAGCGCACTTCATTGTATTAAAGAAGCACTTTTCTTTAATACAGAAGTGCTTTAAGCAGTCTATAAGAGTGTGGGAAAAGGTAATATAAGGTGGTTTAACATCAGTATAGGGAGGGTGCATAAACATTTAAATTACCGTAAATAATAAATAGATGCTATATTGTGGATTTTTTTTTTTTTTTTTAACCACGAGTAAGGAGGGATTACTGTAGGTGAAACACATTGTACACAAAATGTTTCCACAGTTGACTTGAAGTGTATTTTTATTGTCAGTGAAAGCCAAAATCTATGCTAGGATACCTGGGGGGAGAAACAGAGCGAATGAACATCTTTGAAAATGAACATGCATGCTTTTTTAGTCTTCACTTCGTCAGTCCTCTTCCCTCTGTTGACTCCTACTGACTTCTTTTTTCAACTGCTCCTGTACCTTTTTTTACACATGCTGACTTTCAGCCCTATGATCCATTCTTCCTATACTTGACATTTGTCTCCCTGCTCTTATCACCACCGGGGGAAAAAAAGCATTTACACTTTAGCTATTCAGAATTTCCGTGTCTGTGCATGTGCATGTGCGCTTCTCTTTGTGAGTGATAGCGCCCTTCGCTGAGCTGTATCTCCTCTTTATGAGCCAGAGAATAACAAGGATGCTTTTCATCTCGACCGCTTTTCAGTCAATGTCTTTAACACGATTTTGTAGAACATCTACACGAACCGTTGCTCATACAAAGCTGTGCTGTATGTTCAAGAGTGAATGGCCACTTGCATGGCCTGCTTTTAACAGAGAAATAACTACATATATTGTAGTAAACCCTGTGCATAAAGCAACAGATAAATGCATAAAAATACATAAAAATATGCATCATTTATGTGTAGAAGTTAAGTAATAAAGGTATGAAGTCAAAATAAAGACAAGATATATTTTGTTTTTGTAAATGTATGTGGTCTGCTCCAACTGCAGGGTTCAGGGCTTCCCCCGGCAATAGCTAGGTAGGGAGCAACATCAAAGAGTTGCATCCATGTTTCCCTCTTTGTCTTGAGAGTGGACAGACAGGATAAAAAAGACGGATAAAGGCAGATAGATGAGAGACTGTACCTTAAAAGCTTTTTTTTGGGGACTTTGGTATTGATGCTTTTAACGCAGAAGTGGACCACTTTCCTCCCTTTCCCCCCTCTGATCTTTTTTTCCCTCTTCTCTTCTGTGTCCTCTGCTCTTTTTCTCACTCATTCTTTCTGCTGCATTCATCTCCAGCCAGCTCGCTCTAATCTCTCATTTTATCCACCTGCTATTTTTGTTCAATACAAAACACACTCTCTCTCTAAACTTACTGGGTCCTGTACAGGTACTGTCCAAATCCCCACAAATCTTACATCATTCTGAGTAGTTTCTGTTAATTTAAATGTCATCATTTATTGATTTAAGTCTTAAAAAGTCCTTTGTAGGACCTTTGTAGAACATTGAGAATTTGCTGCATTTCAGGAATGAAACTGTATCTGTATCACAAAACGGGTCTTCTCTTTGGGTAATCGGAGAACACTCTGACACCAGCTAATGGTTTGTGTGCTGATTGAGAGAGGGCACCATGACCTGCAACCTGCTGAAGAGTGATCTTTTTAGCGTACAATAAGTGAGGGAAGAGGGCTGGAGCTGTGTGTGTGTGTGTGTGTGTGTGTGTGTGTGTGTGTGTGTGTGTGTGTGTGTGTGTGTGTGTGTGTGTGTGTGTGTGTGTGTGTGTGTGTGTGTGTGTGTGTGTGTGTGTGTGTGTGTGTGTGTGTGTGTGTGTGTGTGTGTGTGTGAGTGTGTGTGTGCGTGGGTAGGTGGGTGGGGTCAAGAGGAAGATGACAAGGATGGAAATTTTATGTCTTCAAAAAGATGAGTCTATACAACGAACAGAGAAACTCTCTCGCGCGCGCGCACACACACACACACACACACACACACACACACACAAACACACAGATTTTCTCTTAAACAACAAACACTGTTACTGTCGCCTTCATATGTAAAGCTGTTAATGTTGGAGTCTCTGACTGTCTTGTTTGTTTTTGCTCCTGTTTCAGGAGCTGCATGGAGTGTCGCCCAATCGTTCTTTTGACAGCTCCTCTGGCCTCACACTGAACGGTCACTCCAGCAGCTCCTTTCAGCCACCTGTGATGACGAACATCAGCGTCACTGCCTTCAACCGTGAGTTCATTTTAGTTTCTATCAGAGCTTCATCAGAGCTAACATCTTTACATATAGAATGATTTTTAATTTACATGTATTATATATAGTTTATATAAGGAGAATTAACTTTCTTAGCTTTTGTACTTTGTATCCTGTCTCAGAACTTTGTCTGTTTAGTCTCCTTATGACAAAGCTACCAAATTTATGGTTGAACAATACTGTATTGTTACAATGTTGAAAAAAAATGTCCAAGAAAATAGTGTTTGAAAATCAGACTGATCATTTTTGGTTTTTCTGATAAAGTCCAGCCTTAACCTAGAAGTTAAAGCATGATTTTTTATGGTTATTTAAAACCTGGGCATTATTTCCTTATTTTGGAGGAAATTGTCCGTTTGAAAGTATTCAGTTATTGGCTTCTAGAGAACTGCCGTTGACAATGATACTAATTTGACTGTTTTGACTGTTTGCATTTGATGTATGGCCAGGGTGCCTTAAGTCTTACTTTTACCGTTGGTCCATTCCAACGGTGTGAGAGAAGGAATGTTATGAGGTCACTTACTGCTGATTGGTTATTACATCTGCCTTTTCCTTTTGAAAACACACACACACACACACACACACACACACACACACACACACACACACACACACACACACACACACACACACACACACACACACACACACACACACACACACACACACACACACAATTCCTTATCTACTCAATCCTTTATTTAGCTGAACTCATTTTTCTATAAATTGGTTTTGTCTTTTTTCATCTTTATTCTGTTTTACCTGTTCTCTGCTGAAGCAGCATCAAATATGGGTTCATCGTTAAGAATAAGTTTAATGATGATGAGAAATAAACAATACTTTTAAGATAGTAATAAACATAACACACATTGCCATCTACAGTACAGCCTTAATTAGAGACTAGTCTACCTGTATTTTCTCCTTCATTTCCCTTCACTGCTCCCTCCCTCCTTCTCTCCCTCTCTCTCCCGCTTTCTCTTTCCGTCTCTGTGTTTACATTCTCTCATATTCCCGAAGGTTTTCTGCTTGTTTGCTTTATGTTGGTGTGACCTGCTCAAAAGAGTTATCTTAGTTGTTTGTACTTTGTATCATTCTTTCTCTCTGCCTGCTTCCACAGTTACGCTATCTTTATTTGTTTGTTTGTTTGTTTGTGCGTGTGTGTGTGTGTTTGTGTGTGTGTGTGTGTGTGTGTGTGTGTGTGTGTGTGTGTGTGTGTGTGTGTGTGTGTGTGTGTGTGTGTGTGTGTGTGTGTGTGTGTGTGTGTGATTGTTGGTTCAGGGATTGCTGGACAGTATAAACCAGTGTTGATTTTGTGTGTGTGTGTAGACTGAATCTGGTAAACAGCTCTGACCTTGAATACACAGTTCTGTTCAAATTCACCTCAGCTATCGTGTCACTTACACGCACACATCAGTGTGTATACAGTAAGCACATTTCTCAGTCTGTGTGTGTGTGTGCTCTGCTCTTATTGGTTACTGTTGGTATGGGCTTGTGTGTGTCAGTACTTTACTCTCCTAATGAACTATTCCAGGTACTGAATCCATTTTATTTGGCACTGAAACCAGAATTTTAATTAAATTTTTTTCTGTACACTGACAAATGCTTTTTGCTGAGTAGTTGAAATGATTCTCTTCATATGTATTTATTCATATGTATTTCTTTTAGCGTTATACATCTTATTCTGCTATCATGATTTTTCCTCCAATTCTTTGTCTGGGCGCTTTGTCTCTTTGTACCATCTCCCCATCTTTTTGCTTCTCTCTGAAAAGTTAATCTACTTGATGGGCGAACTGAAATTTTTTTAATCTAGCTACAAATAGTTTCCAGTTTTCCCCGATCTTGGCATCAAAACATATTTAAATTGATCTTGCAATGGGAAACTGAAATTTCCATTAATTATAAAGGACCCACTGTGTGTATATTATTTTAAAGAGTGATTTGCTCATCACGGCTGAAACAATACAGCGTGTGAAAACAGTTGAATACTATTGTCTATGTTGGGTTGAGAAGCAAACCATTATGAGTTGATCAGGGTAATAACAGTTTGGGTTTGGACAAACCAGATAGGTGTATGTGTAGCGTTGAGCCTGTATAGTTTGGCCTCTCCCAACAGCGACAACATCCAACTAGAACCAAGGCAGTCAGTGGTTGCAACATCCTGCGGCTTACCCTGACCTACCCTGAAAGTAGTATCTGACTAGTGCATAGACTAGTGCATATGGAGAAGGCCAGTGTGAATAAGACCATAGATCAAAGGTAGTGCATGGGTCGATCAAAGCACTAGCTTTGATCTATGGCCTTACACTGGCCTTCTCCCTTGTCTTTCTATCTTACCCGGTTCCTGAGTGTACAAAAGTTGAAATTTGACCTTGACCTAGTTTTCTCAACTTCAAGGTTATCATCTCATTTTCATCCCCTTTGCCGCCTGAGTAATGTGCTTTTTTGTTGTTGAATCTTTCTATCTTCGACTATTGCGAAGATATTTGTTGGACTTACGGACGGATGAACGGACAAACGCGAAAACTGACAATTACAATACATCACCATTTTGAAGTGGGATGTAATTATTGATGTTTCTTTGTGACTCATCAGTATCCAGTCATTTTTAATAATGGTCTTGCCTAACAGCACCTGGGTATCAGTCTGATTTGTTTTGATGTATTTGTTGCATTGTATCTACCATGCAGATTTCCACACAACTTACAGAATTAGGTGTGGAGCTCTATTAAATTTTCATGTTTGATGTATGGAAGGTGGGCGGCACAGTGGCGCAGTGGGTAGCGCTGTCGCCTCACAACACGGCAAGTCCGGATTCGAGTCCCAGTCTGCGTGGAATTTGCATGGTCTCCTCGTGTCTGCATGGGTTCCTCCCACCTCCAAAAGCATGTGCTTCAGGTTGATTGGCCGGTGCTAAATTGCCCGTAGGAGTGAGTGTGTGTCTGCATGGTTGTCCATCTTTGTGTGTGGCTCCGCGGTACACTGGAGTGTCCCCTGCCTCACGCCCTATGCCAGCTGAGTTAGGCTCCAGTTCCCTGTGACCCGCTACGGCGGATGAAGCAGCAGAAGATGAATGAATATATAGAAGGTGATGGATCCTGGGCATTCTTCCTAGATTATGCAAAAAATTAAGTGCCACATTTTTATCTGTTTTGTCATCGGTATAATGTAAGATTTCATATACGTTTCAGATTCAATGTCTAAATGTTCTAAAAAATGTAGAAAGAAATCCTTACTCTTTAAAGATAATGGCGTTAGAAGGTAACCATAAATAAATGAAGAAGCCATATAAATAAAAGGTTACTCAGTTAAACTGTCAACAATTTATTCCAGATCACAGAAGTGAAAAGTAATGTTTGGTTTATAATTAAGGATTTCTGATGAAACATCATTCAGTAGCGAAATAAGCTCGATCAGAAATTTGAAGTATTGCTCGGTAGTACGGAGCTTTGTTTTAAGGGTTCAGCAAGAAATGTAAAGATCTTTGTCCTGAGATGTTTGATTTGTGACAAACTGGGTTCTCCCTGAAAGGAAGGGGAAAGGATGGAAATAAGGGAGGGTTAGAGGGAGAACTGGGCCAATGTAGAAGAAAGTAAGAGAAAGTTGAACTCAAAAGAAGTGATTCATGCATGTGCTGTTGGAGCAAACTGCTATTTATCTGTCATCTACACAGCAAATGCCTTTTCACTTCAAAGGTTGTATGAGTGCGAAAGAGAGAGAGAAACAAAGAGGTGAAACAAGAATGTGTTTTTGACAGTTCAGCTGATTAAGGTGCTGGCAGTAAAGAATACGAGGGAGGAAGTTAAGAAAAGAAGGCAGAAAAGCGAGTGGGAGATAAAATGATTCATGGGAGATCTGAAAGGAGAGATAAATGACAGCCAAAATATCAGACTGCAACAGAGTGGGACCACAAGAAAAATAAAGCAGGTGATTAGTACGGAGAGAAACAGAGTGAATGGGAGAGACGGAGATGAGAGGGTATGATATCTTCAGACACTGCTGTTTTCCTCTCCGGCAACTTTACTTCCTGTCACATGTGCAGATGCAAGCACATAAGAGACACACATTGAAGATTGGGCAATAATCCCAGCATGTGTTGTGTGACAGCCATGCACTCTGAGAAGTGATGACTATGTAAATTGTGCTTGTGTGGATTTCATGTCTGCACCAAGTTGTCATAAACTCGTTCATCAAGCAGACACAGCCATATTGCTGAGCTTAATCTGCAGCAAAAATTGTGTCGATGCAGAGCAGCTTTGTTCTTATCCTCATTCTGCTTCCCTTCCATTACTTCATCTTCATTTCATCTTCTTCATCCAACCTCTTATCTTTCCTCCATATCGCTGCATTTTTTGGTCTTTATTCCCAAGACCTTTTGTCAATGAAGCTCTTAAACGTTGAGGCTTAACCCACTTCTTTTAGGACATTTTGAACATCTTTAGAATTGCCATTTCACACAGTAAAATAAGTTAGATTGTGGAGTTATTCACGCATTTCTTCTTCTTCTGTTCAAACCTGCTGTCACGTAATTGCGGTCATTTTCATTGGATGCTGATACCCTGTCAGGCTAGTGTTAGTTCCAGCCTAATTTTTTATAATTGGACAGAACGGCACATTCATTAGCCAGCCTGTTGAGCCAGCTTGTGGTGTGTTTATTCACATACCCACTGCTGATCTTTGCTTCTCTTTATCTTCGCTAAATGTGGTGCTGTAAATTGATATAACTGTCCACTCAGGCTTGGTTTTGGCTGCAGAAAACACAGGACGCAGCAATTCTACTAACCACTAGAAAAGAGTCACCTGCAGTCAGACGAGGCGAGACACTGTATAAGGCTGTGTGTATTAGCATCTGAATGGAAAATAGAGAAATGCTTATGATACTGATTTACAGTGCTACTGCGTCGGGAGAAATATGATATTCATACTTTGGTGATGTTTGAAAAAATACGTCCATTATCCTTTTTGTAGTGTGTGTTAATGTTAATTTCAACATTTAACTCCACCCTTTTTAATGGATGTCTCATAGCGATTCACAGCTACAGACTGAGGTAAACTCTTCTCTCCTTTGTCTGTCGACTTTTTCATTAACTTGGTAGTTTATAAATTAATCCAAAGGTTGGTTTTCATCACGTGAGACACACACGGACCAGATTTACCCAGAAACATCTGTCTCCTATATGTTCCTGGAAGAAGGGAAATGATCTTTCTTCTTCATGGAGAAAGCAAAAGAGACAGAGTTCCTCTACAAAAAGTGAAAATGTTTTGATTTGCTGCGTTGTTTCTCCAATTCTTCCATCATTAATGCAGCCTTGTGTTTTGTTTTTTGTTTTTTTGCATTTCAGTGAGCAACGGGGGTTATTCACACATGGAAGAGGAAGAGGATGGGGATGGGGAGCTGTATGCTCATGAAGCCGAGTCCATCAGCTTTACCCAACATCCTTACCTGCAGGAAAGGTTTGTGGTGATGATGCAATTAGAAAGCGGGAATGTATTGTAGTAAGAAAACCTGTCACACATATGTTACAGATGTTGTAACTGCCAAACAGATCTTGTGCAGTGATGCTTAGAAGGTAATTTTCTCTGATGGATTTCCTATACATTTTTTCAAGGGAAAACTCTAGAACTTGTAGCCCGGCTCAACCCCAGTCTCCTCCCCAAAGCCAGAACCAGAGCCAGCGGCAGTTCCAGCACGTTAAGGCCTCCAAGAGCATGGACCTGGGTACGACTCAGACCCAGCAACCCACTGGTGGGAGGATGTTCTTGTATATATGGCTGGCTGCATGTGCTTTCTTCAAAGAAAATAATCCCATCGATACATGGCAGCTGAACATGCATGCTCCTCTTAACTACATGCAAGCTCACACTGAGGGACTGAGGGAATATACTGTATGTATGTTACTACCTTTGTAATTTTTTCAATACGTGAGCGTTTTTATTTGACAATCACTTTATTAGAGCTTGAATGACCCTATGCGTTTTCATTGCTGGAGCATCAAACAGCAGTAATTATTATTATTATTATTATTATTTTTTTAAATTTTATATACTGTTGTAAGCCCCGAAGGGAACTTAAGAATGCACACTCTAGTATATTAGTCAATCAATCACACGCTAAGGGGAGTAATAGGGCTAAGGGGGAGACTTTTATCTCCTTGAGAATAAATGTCTCTTTTTTTTCTGTTTATATCCTGCATGACCTCGTTCCCGTCAAAGTTCGTATAACAGGGCGCACACGCAGGACCGTCAATGATATAATTGGCTGCGTCTCGCAAGTGAACCTTACCGCATCAGTGGCTGGACACGTGTCACTTACTGAGTTACAGTACAAAATGGTACAGAAAACAATACTATTGGTCTAATTAATTAGCTAAGATTAGATCTAATATTGAATATTATTATATTTAATTACGTTGACAACCCTGTTGTCATGTAATGTGGGCAAGGATAACAACCATGGCCTTCTTTTGGCCAGCCTTAACAGGCAACAATCCAGAACTCCTCTCAACTCCTGCTCAGCACTCACTTTATACACTCCTCCCCCCATAAGTCTCACAAACTCATGTACAACTCACAAGCAGAACTACTCAGGGCAGCAACGCACAACATTAACAACACACGGGATATCACAATACAGTCATATCAAATTTATGCGCAGCATAGAATGTCTTGTGCGCTGAGACTGTGTGAGCAGTGCGTAATGCGCAGGTGCACAGTTTTTTTAGAGGGAACACTGCTGATGACACGCATTTTTTAGCAAGGAGAAGGGAAAAATAAAAATCAAGCATATTTGTTTCAGCAAATGTCGAAAGACTACTGCTGCCCTAGCTGCCCTACATAACTTTCTTTGGTAACGATTTAGACCCTGCTTATGCGGTCTGTTTTCACTCTGGATTTGATATCCTTTATTTTAGACCTCATTCTAACAAAATTCAATTACTTTTGGATGGACGCTGCTTTTTGGCTGTTGTGTTCTGGTGAAAGATAACATGAAGAAAGACAAGTAGCTTTCTCAGCATTTTATTTGTGCGTCAGTTACATCATTTAATTTTTATTTAATATGTCCTTATTTCAAAATCCAGCCCATCCTCATTAAAACTGAAAGACTAAATTAAGATTCCTTCCAAGTGACAAACCGGTCCTACATGTCTCATTGTCCTTTATATCCACCCTTGGAATCTTTGCATGTTTTCTTCATCTCTTTCCTCATCCCTCTCGACTTTAGATTCTATTCTTGGTAATCATTAACGTTCTTTCACCACAAACATAGACAGAAAAAAGAAAATAATTAATTATACATTAATAACTTTGATAGCAGAATTCTTCCATGGACTTCCCACTTAACATAATTTTAGAGTGTCATAACTGTTGCAACAATTTTCATGTTTCTTAGCAGAGTCCAAACAGCAGTAACAACACAGAAAACACTGAGAAGTGTGTGCTTTCATTTTATTCATTGATGGACAACTCTGCACGCACGCACACGTACAAACACACCTACACACACACACACACAAACACACACACACACACACACACACACCTACACACACACACACACACACAAACACACACACACCCACACACACACACACACACACACACACACACACACACACACACACACACACACACACACACAAACACACACACACCCTTAAACTACTGCTACTGAGGCAGTGTCTAGTTTACTCATCTCAAACAGATGCTTTCAGACACACATCTGAAATTATGTTTCAGGCTTGGTTTTCATTATAAATATAAAAATATTATTTGTGGGGGGAAAAAAAAACATGTCACTGCTTGGTTTTTGTGGTTGGAGAGTTGTTTTGTTTTTGAATGCTACCAGTCAATACACTCGTTGTTGGGATTGAATTGCATTATGGCTTCAGGAAGGAGGGAGAAATAGCAAAAGAAAGAATGGGGTAGAGACGGAAAGTGAAAGGAAGATTAACAAGAAGCAGTGATGCAGAGAATAGTGATCAAAGAAGGGGAAAAGGGAGGACAGCACCACTGGATGATATCAGTGTAACTGAAGACATGATGAAACATTCAGAAGAGATCTGAGGTTAAAGGGCAGAAGTTGAAAGTGATAGGTTGAGGTAAAGTGGCAACAAAAGAGAAAGAGACAGAGCAGAGAAGGGAGAGAGGATGACAAATGAAGTGAGAGAGAAGGGAGGAAAGGAAATGACTCCGGTAGCACTGGAGCCGACTTGACATAGGAATAAAAGAGGACTTGTGATTCTCCGACTCTATCATTTTGTATAAACAGAAAGACTAGTAGAGAAAGAGAGAGGGAGAAGTACAATAAGATGTAAACATTTTGAGGTTTGTACAGTATAAAAGTTAGGAACAAAAAACAAAAAAATGCAGAATTTATGAAGGGAGATATCTGATCCTTTCAGCAACAGGAAGTGTGTGATGTTTCTCTTCTTTCAGTTGCAGATGAGAGCAGCGTTGGATCCCTGGTTGGAAACACTGCAGGTGAGACAAATGCAGACACATTCGTCTGAGTAACGGCATCAACACAGAGAAACAATGGAGCACTCACTTACCTGTATTATCCTGGAACAAGTGATATGTATGAATGCAATTTCCTCCGGGATTAATAAAGTATCTATCTATCTATCTATCTATCTATCTATCTATCTATGGCAGTATGAAGAGTGATGGCTCTGACATTTGCTCTGTACATGGGTTCATTAGGCAGCATAACTCCTTTGTCCTTGAACATGTCCTGTTTTTAAATTTTCTTTTTCAGGGCAGAAACATAGTGAGTCTCTGACATAAAATATAGAAATTTTAGAAATGACTTAGATTGCAAATCAATAAAAAAAGAGATAAAAACCCAATGTATTTTATGTATTTAGGAGTCAAATTTTAAATAAATACTAATAAATAAAAGTATTGACAGCAATATGTTGCAAATATTACTGCATATATGTACTAGCCGGAACCCATGGAATTTCCACAATGAACAATGATATCAGACTTCATAGCAAACATATGAAAACAAATTGATTGGTATTATAAACCAAGGGCACCCAACATAGTCAAAAGATCAACGTGGTGACATAACGACTTTGTGTTGGCATATCATGGATTGCGCTGGGTGAGCATTGTGAAGCCGTAGATGAATGTTAGCCAGCTAACTGGAGAAAGAACTGAGAGACTGGGAAAGGAGCTAACGTTTAAGGAAAAGACACCTGTCAGAAGAGCAAGTGGAAAATTTTTTTTAGAGAAGTGATAGTTCTGTTAGCTGACTACATGAACAGAACTGTATGTAGTTACTTAAATAATGTTTTTGTCAGATGCCCGAGGAGCATTTTGGAAACTACATCCATTGTCACATTCCAAACAGAAACCATAGCTGGACAGACTGTTCGTGCTAGCCAGCTAATATCATTCAGAATTCATTGCCGTTTTCTGTTTCGTTCCTGCTGTTTGGACTCTCTGCTCAAAAACATGAAAATTGTTGGAACAGTTCTGACACTCTAAAATATGTTAGTTGGCAAGTCCATGTATAGTTATTTCTTTTCCTAACATAGAAGATGCCTTACGCCATATTGTTCACGTGATTCCTTCTGGCAGATGCGCCGTGATTGGTTGGGCGCTTGATTGACAGGTAGTGGGTGGAGTTGGTGAGAGTAAGACAGCGTGAGACTTTTTGAAGTGAGCTTATTCAAATATATAGGTGGGGAGATATAGAACTGTCTGCTATGATGTTCCTCTTTCCTTTAGCCAGTGTCATTTATACAACACTGTTTACGCCTGTATCCTCCCTTTAATTTGTCATGTATGTGGTCCTCTCTCTGCCTTCCTCTAGAAATACCTCCTCAATTTGTTGGAAGTGGAAATGAAAGTAAGAGAAAACGCAGCACTAGTGCCACTTCTTTAACACACACATAAACAGCCTTGTTCTTCAGGGTAAGAGGAAGGAAGAGATGGAATGAGAGAAGACACAACAGTGCTTCAAAACATCTCACCTTAGCGGCCTCCACATACTTCTCCGTGAAGTGTCTCCCATTTCATTTGTAACTACTTAACATAAGAACACTCAGGTTCCCTCCACCATATAGACATCTCTCTCTTGTTGTTATCCATTTTATTGTTGTCAATCAGCCAGTGTTTCCCAACATTCTGCTGTGCCTAATTTTTTTTACGATGTACTGACTTTTATGTACTTGGTTCAAAAACTTTTACAAGGGAACAAGCCAGCGAGGCCTTATAAGGGGCTCAAAAGTCATAGAAAGAATGTTTGGTAGGCATTTAACAAGTATTTTAAAAGACCGAAACCCTAATAAAATAAAATGTCTCAATTTTATTAAGAGAGAGAAAAAGCATCTGTTTTAATGTCCTGTTTTGAAATCTTGAGGCTGGAGTGCACCTGTGATCTAGAAAACATGTCGTTTGAGCCAGAATGAGGAACAGGAGTCACAGGTGTGTGTTGGGAAGGAAATAAATGAAATAAAGAAGGAGACAATAAAATGTTGTGTACATAAACAGAAGATTACTTTGGAGGGACAGAATTGGTCAACATGGAGAATTAAGACTTTGTAGGAAGAAAGAAAATGACAGCGGCATTGTTCAACTCTAGTGTCCTGAACTCATGTATTTCTCACATTTCTAGAAGAAACTTTCTATGTCAACAAAGGGAATTTCAGCATCTTACACTTCCGTCGCCTTTTTTAAAAACTTATTAACTGATGGTATTTTATAGCCAAATGCACTGATATAGAAATAGAAAGTTTGATTTGATTAAAAATGTATGTAAAACGTCAATTTCAAAGGAAATGCAGTAGTTTTCAAATCCTTATCAACCTGAAAACAACTGAATAGCAATGTTCAAAGTGGAAAAACTGAATCTGACACCACTTCATTCTGAAAGCATTTTTAATCATTGTCTTGAATCAACCTTTTCTTTTTACAACACTGCGGAAGAGAAGACACTAGCTGAAATTATAATTCATTCTTTCTTGATATATGACTTCAGTTGGTCAATAGTCTGAGATGTCTCCTGTGCCTTGTATTTTCAGTGAGTTACCGATATGGACACAAGGCAGGCCAGGCTGGTACCTGGACACTTTTAGTCCAGGTACCAGTCATATTGTTGTAAACCAGCTGAACATTAATTGTGCCTACACAGACGTGCAACTAACTCACTAAACACACTGTGAACTTTCTGTTGATGACAGTCTTGGTGATGCTGTTCCTCTGAAGCCCAGAGAACATGACATCCATGATTTCCAAAATGATGGTATTTAAAATGTGGACCAATCTGTTTTGTCTGTGTTTACTGACAACCGTTTTCAAAAGTGCTTCTCAGTCCATGCAGAAAAAAATGCTTCAACAAATAAACTCCCCTTCTATTGCAGTGCTGCCTGAGGGAATTACAGTAGGATTTAGTTGATTATCATTGCTCAGGTATGTTGCAATATAGCCACATTGGATTTTTTGTGCAAACAAATACAAAATAAGGCATAGGGCATCCCTGCTCCTGCAGCACTGGTTGTATGTTGTCCGTGAACGAGAGGTCAGAGCCGATGATCAGATGAGCCAGGGGTGTGTTACCATACAACAGTGTGTCTCCAACGGTGAGGATGTTTCAGTAAGCCCTATGTGGACTTGGATGAGGGGCCAATTTCCTAGTCTGGCCTTCAAAATCCCAGTAAAGTACAGCCTCTGATGAGCTTTTCTTTTTTACAATAGCCGGAGCTTTTTTTAATCATAGTTGAGCTCTGCTGTGATGTGAAGACCTAGAAATTACAGGCCTTCATTGTTTATCCTTGTGCCTTACTTAACAAGGTTTCTCCTGATTATCTGAATCCTTTGTAGCTTTTATGGACTGACGATGGTGAAATCCTTAAATTCTTTGAAATGGTCCTTCGAGAAAGAATTAATAATATACAACTTTAGACTTATATTGTCCTTGTACTCTTCCCAAGAGATTAAGAAAATAACAAAGGATTCATATTTAATATTATCTGATATCAGTTCATATTCCTTTACAAATGTACAATTATTTTCAGTGGACATTTTGTTAATTCATCCCTTTATTAGAGAATGTGGGGCAAATCTAATACAGGGATTTTCCAGATATTTTACTGTGATGCTCAGCATGCTTCAGTTTCGGGTTGAAAACTTGATTTTATAGATACAAAAATAATAAGATTTAGTCTGACACATGTCTGAATTTATTGCATAAATTCTTGGACAAGGAGAGACAAAAGCTGAGCCAAATCTTTTTATGTACTATTTCTGTTTTTGTTATACCTAAGTCTAAATTGACCTGACCATTGAATACAACTGTTAAACATATCTCTATATCTGTTGCTTGTCTACCTTTCTCTTGTTCCATTATGCTATGTAGCCCAGAGAGTCATTAAAGAAGGCGTGTGCCTGGCAAACATGGAAGTTGTCGCCAACCCCCTTTTTTTTTTTTTTGCGCTGATGTATTTCTTTTAGAACAAAATGCTTCCAACAACAAGCTAAGACGTCAGACAGCTGCATGGACTGAAGAAAGGAGGGTGTGGGTCCTGGCAAGTGAACAGTCTAAAGACAATGACTTCTGGGAACTTTGCTTCTACTTCCAGAAATACTATTAGTCTCCACAACCCAAGAAACCACCGGACACCACAATTATACACAGTCATAAATGATACTGTTACCAATATGGTAGTATTTCAGCTATGGAAAGTCTTCATCATCCCATGGAAAATTCATATGATATCATAATTTTGTGGAGTCTGAGATGCAAAATGAAGTAAATTGGAAACTGCATTACAGGGTGTGAGTGTGGACTTATAATAAAATATGGCTCCTGTGTGTGGAGGCTTAGTATATAGAAAAAACTGTCCTTAAAGACATCCTGTTGAATCAAAAACTTACCAATCCAACATTCTGCTGTCATAAATTTTTCCACGGTGCTAGAAGGCTTATAAATATGCTAGTGAGTGATGGGATTCTTTAAAACAGATTATAGTAAGATATCAGTTCTGTCACTAATGTGCAAGAGGGCACAAGCCAGTGTCTTATTGTTACGGTCCCAAGCCCAGAAAAATACAGAGGTTTGTGTCAGGAAGGGCATCCAATGTAAATTTTTTGCCAAATCAAACATGCGTATCAAATCAATGACTTCCATACCAGATCGGTCGAGATGCGGGTTAACAACGGCGGCCATCGGTGCTGTTAACCTACAGGGTTCCGGTAGAAATTGGACTACTGTTGGTAAAAGAAGGAGAGGAGGAAAGTGTGTTCGAAGGAACAGAGAAGAGGAACACCAAGAGTATAGGACTGAGAGTAGGGATGTTGAATGTTGGAACTATGACAGGAACAGGTAGAAAGTTGGTTGACATGATGCAGAGGAGGAAGGAAGACATACTGTGTGTCCAGGAGACCTGGTGGGAAGGTAGCAAGGCTAGAAGTTTAGGAGCAGGGTTCAAGTTGTTCTATCATGGTGTAGATAGAAAGTTAAATGGAGTAGGAGTTATCTTGAAGGAGTAGTTTTTTAGGAATGTTTTGGAGGTAAAAAGAGTGTCAGATAGTGTGATGAGTTTGAAGCAAGAAACCAAAGGTGTGATATTCAATGTTGTTAATGGGTATGCTCCAAAGGTAGGATGTGAGCTGGAGGAGAAGGAGACATTCTGGTTTGAATTTGATGAAATGATGCAGAGCATACCTAGAAGTGATAGAGTTGTCATTGGTGCAGACTTCAATGGACATGTTGGTGCAGGAAAAAGAGGTGATGAGGAGGTGATGGGCAGGTTTGGTATCCAGGAGAGGAATGCAGAAGAACAGATGGTGGTTGACATGGCAAAATGGATGGAAACGGCTATAGTGAATACTCTCTTCCAGAAAAGGCAGGAACATAGGGTGACCTATAAGAGTGGAGGTAGGAGCAAACAGGTAGACTACATCTTGTGTAGACAGTGTAATCTGAAGGACATCAGTGACTGCAAAGTAGTGGTAGACAAGAGTGTAGCCAAACAGCATAGGATGGTGGTGTGTAGGATGACTCTGGTGGTGAGGAAGACGAATAGGGAAAAGGCAGAGCAGAAGACGAAATGGTGGAAGCTGAAAAAGGAAGAGTGTTGCATGACTTTGGGAGGGAGTTAAGACAGGTTCTGTGTGGTCAGGAGGTGCTTCCAAATGACTGGACAACTACAGCTAATGTGGTCAGGGAGACAGGTAAGAGAGTACTTTGCGTGCCATCTGGAAGGAAAGTAGATAAGGAGACTTGGTGGTGGAATGAGGAGGTATACACAGCTAAGAAAAAGTGGGACACTGAGAGGACTGAGGAGAGTAGACAGGAGTACAGGGAGATGCAGCGTAAGGTGAAGGTAGAGGTACCAAAGGCCAAACAAGGGGCTTATGATGACTTGTATGCTAGGTCGGACAGTAAGGAGGGAAAGACTGATCTGTACAGGTTGGCAAGACAGAGGGACAAAGATGGGAAGGACATGCAGCAGGTTAGGGTGATTAAGGTTAGGGATGAAGTCTATTGACAGGTGCCAGTAGTGTGATGGGAAGCTCGAAATAGTACTTTGAAGAGTTGATGAACAAGGAAAATGAGAGAAAACAAAGACTAGAAGAGGTGACTGTTGTGGACCAGGAAGTAGCAAAGATTAGTCAGGATGAAGTGAAGAGGGCATTGAAGAGGATGAAGAGTGGAAAGGCACTCGTTCCTGATGATATACCTTTGGAGGTATGGAAGTTTCTCGGAGAGGTCTCACTACTAGTCAGAGTTTCTGACTAGTAATGAGAAGATACAGTAGGAATGGAGGAAAAGGGTGTTGGTTAAGAACAAGGGAGATGTGCAGAGTTATGGAAACTACAGAGGAATAAAGCTAATGAGCTTTGCAATGAAGTTTTGGGAAAGACAAGTGGAAGCTAGACTAAGGGCAGATGTGAGCATTTGTGAGCAGCAGTATGGTTTCATGCCAAAAAAGAGTACTACAGATGCAGTATTTCCTTTGATTATGTTGATAGAGAAGTGCAGAGAAGGCCAGAGGAAGCTGCATATCTGGAGAAAGCTTATGACAGGGTGCCCACAGAAGAACTGTAAAATTGTATGAGGAAGTCTGGAGTGGCAGAGAAGTAAGTTGGGGCAGTGCAGGACAAGTATGAGGACTGCAAGACAGTGGTGAAGTGTGCTGTAGATGTGACAGAGGAGTTCAAGGTGGAGGTGGGACTGCATCAGGGATCATCTCTGAGCCCCTTCTTGTTTGTTATGGTGATGGACAGGCTGACAGACGAGGTTAGACAGGAATCTCCATGGACTATGATGTTTGCAGATGACCTTGTGATCTATAGTAAGAGCAGGAAACAGGTGGAGGAGAAACTAGAGAGATGGAGGTTTGTCTTGTTTCATCCCATTACTCAACCTTTTGCAAACATGTTTGGACTATGTGGTCACTGTCTTTTCTCATGCTGTGTGTTCGGCAAAAGGTTTACATCGGATGCCGTTCCTGACACATATATAGTTAATTATGCACAGGTGAAGTATGCATTTTTTCATAATTTGGGGATGCAGTGGCTCATTGGTAGAGTAGGCGGTAGAACAGGTCGTCCAATGTTCCTAAGATTGGCGGTTCGATTCTCGCTCCCGCCCAAAAAGAAAAAAAAAAATCCGGAATGTGAGCTGACAGTGGGAGGTGTCAGCTCACCTCCAGAGCACTGTCGAGGCGCCCTTGAGCAACGTGCTGTCCCCCTTTACAAGTTGCTCATTTGAGGTGCTCAACAAAGGGGCTGCCCGCCACTCTAGCTCCCCCTGCATGCTTACAGGCACCCCTGTGTGTGTGTGCGTGTGCTACAGGGGCCTGTACAAACTAACGTGTATGCGTGCGTTTGAAATATTCACTAACTGGAGAGTGTTCTTAATTTCCTTTCGGAGTCAGGTTATTATATAAAAATTAAAAATAAATAAATAATTGAGAGGTATGTGAGGCTTTTATATAGGGCTGGAAATGATTAAAATGATTTTAGTTATTTTAAATGGGGAAATGTTGTTTGACCTACGAGATATTTGACTAATGAGATCAGTCACAGAACGGATTAAACTTGTATGTGGAGGTACTAATGTATGTTCCGTCAGTTCTTTAAGAGGGTTCTGTTTGATAATACTAACAAGGCTGCTTCTTAAAGAAGTGATGACATATGCCACTCAATAAACATATGTAACGTGCTTCTGAAGTAGTGAACCGGTCTTTTCTTCTTTTGTCATAGTTTCCTGTTTTGTTATCTTTGCATTAGCTAATTGTGGTTCCTCCCCCCATCGCCGGCTCTCAGTCACTGTCATTCTCCCTTTGCTTGCTCCCTTTCTTGCCAATGCCATTCAGGCTTAGCAGCTGACAGACTGGCAGAAGAGCTTAGGATGAACAACATCTCTCTGAAAGCGGATGTGAGTGTGTGTCAGGGGACCAGTGTGATGCTGAGGGAGACTGGTGCTGCCCATTGTCTGAATGTCTCCCTCGTGCAACTTTGACTTTGAATGCGGCAGTCACACACTGACAAAGCTCTGCCAAATGTGTGTCTTGAGAGCCGCATCTCCCTGTACCCCTGTCTGTGATAGTGTCTTTCTCTCTCTCTTTCTCTCTCTTTCTCCTCCCCCTCTCCCTCTCTCTTTCTCTCCCAGTTTTCCATTGTTTTATGTTTCAGACTTTGCTGTGGATTTAACCAGAAAGCCATCTTGTTAGACTGATGTGGATTGATGGATTAATTTGTCACAAGAAGAGTAGTACATCTTTGTGTGTACCTGTGGTTGTCTATCCATTTGTGTGAATACTTCTTGGATACACAGTTTTAAAATGTAAACTCAACAGTCGTTGCCATCAAATCAGTGGTTCAGTGTTTATGTCTGTGAGTACGGGTGTGTTTTGTTGAGTTTTTTTGGACAACTAACTTTATATTACAGTGTTGCGTGTGTACTCTCTGCGGCCTCTTGGTATATTACATGTCCTTTGACCCGTCTCCGTCTCCTGCAGTAAGCCAATAAAGCTGAGCAGTAATCGGGAGATGGTCAGCTCTGTCGTTTCTTGCTGGTACCACCATTCATCTCTATCAGGCTCTACACACCGATCACTACATGCACTGCATGCTTTGTGATTCTTGGAAGAAAAGGGGATTTGTTTGTGTCCTGAACTAATCTATTATGTTCCGTATGATGGATTCCTCCACAAACACACAAAATATCTCCAAGATGGATTCATCTGGAAAACGTTTTGTATGTTTGTGGAGGAAGGCACAGTTTTTGATCAAACAAAATGATACATTTAGATTTACATTAAACTGCTGGTCATAATTATTGAGATAATGAGGTGTATTTAATTTGGCACAAACACATGCAATTATTAGTGTTTGTTTTTTGGGGGTAATTTTTGGTCATGTCATATTAGCTAGTAAAAATAGGAAATACAAATTTATATTTCAGTATTTCAATATATCATCATTGTCTCCTGTGTGGTATTGTGTGTGATATTATAATTAATAATATTTCATAGACCCAAAGGGATTGTAGTGACATGTTTATTAATTTAATTGTTGTTTGTCACACTAACCATTTCCTCAAACTACACAATCAAAGTTCTTAAGTATTTGACTTAACTATTAAAATGGTTCTGACACAGCTTTATGTCATCACTTCTTCACAGAATTACTGATAAATGCAGTGGAAGAGTTTGTACCAGTTCAGGGAGTAAATTCAAGCTAATTTCTCATTCATTTGTGAAAGTAAACAGAAAATATAAAATGCTCAAATAACAATGTTAAAAGATGAATGGTTGCTGCAAATGCAGAATATACTTTGGATGGAGGAACATTTAGGAAAGTATGGTGGTTTTGAGAGTAGGCTGTCATGTTCTGTACTTGTGTTATTTAGAGTTATTTTTAAAACAGACCTTCTTTTACACTTTATTGTGTTTTTCTGCTGCCCTGGTTTACATAGTGTATTTATGACTTTTCTTACAACAGTAGATGTCTTGTTATTTATCTGGAACAAACGGGTTCTCGGTTATCTGTGGTAAGTTAAAAAAAAAACCCAAAAACAAATAAAAAAACCTTATCTCCTAGATGCCTCCAGGCCAACATCCCTTCTGCACTTAAACTGTTAGATTCAGAAAATAGTCATATTAAATTTCCTTTTATCTTTATCTGTCATTCATTAGCTATTGATTATATTAACTTGTTTTATATGATTTGGAACTGCTGCTTATTTTGCAACTTGGCTTTTGCCTATCTAAATGTGAAACCTGACAGCTTTTTTTCCTATGGTTGAATTGATTATGTTTGAATGAGCTACCATTAAACTTCTCTTTAGGATAATACACTTGTCTGAATCTAGTTATGTATAGTAGGTTATGAAAATCATGGTTCCCAACTTGGATTTTTCACTCATTCTTGTGTACCATACTTACTAACTTGAGTCAAGCCCTGAATCCCCTCCCAGACTGTATTGAGAGTTGATTTGTTGTAATATTGATTAGTTTTTACATGTCAAGGGTCCAAATTACACTCAACCCCCTCCACAGGTGAAGTACACCTGTTGATTGATTCAGATATGGCCAAGTTTCAGCAGAAGACGTCCGTCCTTGGTCAGGTCAAAATGGTTTCATGGTCGTCAGTGTGATGTTTGAGGTCTCAACGTTTAATTCTTGTACACACATTAATAAGTGATTCATAACTTGATAAACTGCCAAACTGCAATTTGCTTCTCCACAAAACTCATTCACTACCCCTTGAAAGGACACATTGGTGACTGATGGGAATCAGGCTCAGTGCCTTGCTCTAACGTGATGGTATCTGTCCAACATATTTATTTGCATCATTAGCAGTATTATTGGTTATTTTTTCTTTATGTTTCTCTTCAATACAGTTGTGTATACGTTAAGCTCTGCATGAGTTACTAAAGCTAATGTCACGTTTCATGATGTTCCATGGAGCCCTGTGACATTACAAAACCTTATTTTGTCTATTAAGTGATTAAAACATGCAAACACACACAAACGCACACACACAAACACTAGAGGTAAGATCGGGCCTAAAAAATCCAGCCCGACCAGAACCGAGCCCGAGGGTATTAAAGCCTGACCCGAATCGAGCTCAACGGTATTAAAGCCCTACCCGGCCTGAGCCCGAGGGTATTAAAGCCCGACCCGACCTGAACTTCATTATTGACATTTTGAGCCCGACCCGGCCCGAATTTCGGGCTTGGATTCGGGCTTAAGATCTTACCTCTACTTTCAGTGCGTATACGATGGGAAAGGTAAAGTGACAGGAGAAAATACAGCTGACACACGGAGGGAACTGAGCAGGTATTGTAGATGGATGTTTCTTATACAGCGCCTTCTATGTTTCCCCTAAATTATTTATTTTTTAACGGTATTCCTTAGTTTAATACCCATAGAACGTTTGAGATTCATAATATATAAATACTGTATATATCTATTAAAAAAGTTCGGGCCGGGTCGGGCTTGGATCTTAAGATCTTAAGCCCGAGCCCGAGTCCAAAAAAAATCCAGCCCGACCCGACCCGAGTCCGAGGGTATTGAAGCCCGACCTGACCCAACCCGAAAGTAATTGTTGACTTTTTGAGCCCGACCTGACCCGAATTTTGGGTCTGGCATAAAATCTTACCTCTAACACACACACACACACACACACGTGCACACACACACACGTGCACACACACACACGTGCACACACACACACACACACACACACACACACACACACACACAGTTGAGATATGAAAGATCGTGAAAGGTGATCCCTCTGCAATTCAAGATATCTAAAAACAGATAAGCAAATCTTACAGGCAAAAACAGGGAAAAAGTTACATTCATTAGTCATCATCCAGGTCAACATTTCATTTAGGATGCATTATATTAAGAATTCAGTTGTATCCCTTCAAGACATAAAACATCTCTTCATGAGAGCTTCAAGAGAATGACTTGCTGTAAAAGTTTGCCGGGTCCTTCTGGCTCTGTCACTGCAGCACGCTGCTAAGCTGCTCCTTGGTGTATTTTGACTTTGAAAGTAGCCCACTGTCATCATGCCAACAAAATAGCCCTGGGATAGCTTCTGTGTTGTTAATTGTTTAAATTTTGTTCTTAATTTTTCTTTTTAGTTCCTGTTTTCTGCTCTCCAAGGCTCTCTTCTGATCATGCTCATCCACTCCCTTTCAACTCTTTGTTTCTTTTTCTATAACGTCCCATCACCGTGTTTGTGTTTTCTGCCAACCCTTCACTATCTTATTCTATCCTTCAAATCATGTTTATTTTCCTCTTTTCTTTTTTGTCATCCTCTCTCTATCTTATTTTAAAAGCAGCTTAATTATATCATCTTAGAGTTGGACAGCAGTAATTAGATTTATGACACAAATCCTGCTTCTCATAGCGTGTGTGTGTGTGTGTGTGTGTGTGTGTGTGTGTGTGTGTGTGTGTGTGTGTGTGTGTGTGTGTGTGTGTGTGTGTGTGTGTGTGTGGAGTATACGTATGCGTGCTCATCAGTGTGTGGTTATGGTTTTATGTCCACTTGCGCCTGTGTGTGTCTGTGTGTGTCTGTGTGTGTGTGTACTGTTCTTTCCCAGATGACCCTAACCCAACACCACTCAGCTATTTCTAATATTTATTTCATCCCATTACTCAACCTTCTGCAAACACGTTTGGACTCTAAGGGCACTTTTTTCTCATGCTGTGTGTGTCTTCTGTATTTTAACAGACTCCAATTGCCTTCACACTTTACACATCCTCGCTACAAATCAACCTTAACCCTGGGTTTGTATACAGAATTTAAATGAGGGACATCATACGCATGTTTCATGTGGAAAATATGAATCTATAGAAAGAAAATCTCGGCTAATTGACTGCCTTGGATGATGTACACCAATCGAAACATGCATTCTACCAGATTATGGATATTTTTCTGCTGAAAAAAATCAGAAGCTTGTTTAACTTTGAGGGTGCTCATTTGCAGACAATAAATTTGTTGGCAACTGCAAAGATGTTGGGTTCATGGTTGAATGAAGGGAATCCTGTTCTTCTCTTTTTGGCTTTACCTTCAGGGAAACTACCACTAGAGTGAAAGCACCGCCAGCATTCTTAAGTGACCAAAACATAAGCCAGAAAGCATCGGAACTGAGAGGTGGTCCGTGGTCACCACCTGCAGAACCACTCCTTCATTGGGTTGTCTTGCCAAATGCCTATAATTTCCAACTGTTGTCTATTCTATTTGCACAACAGCATGTGAAATTGATTGTCAATCAGTGTTGATGCCTAAGTGGACAGTTTGATTTTTGTGTGGTTGACTTGGAGTGACATTGTGTTGTTTAAGTGTTCCATTTATTTTAATGTACTGTGTGTGTGTGTGTGCGTGTGTGTGTGTGTGTGTGTGTGTGTGCGTGCGTGCGTGCGTGTGTGTGTGTGTGTATACAGATACATATACTGTGTATATATAAAGAGAGAGAGAGAGAGAGAGAGAGAGAGAGAGAGAGAGAGAGAGAGAGAGAGAGAGAGAGAGAGAAAGAAAGAGAGAGATTTGGAAATCACACCAGTCCTTTCATCTCCTCTGCTCTTAGAAAACATACACACACACACACACACACACACACACACACACACACACACACACACACACACACACACACACACACACACACACACACACACACACACACACACACAAACACCAGCAGTGTATAGGGAATCATTAGCTAAAGTGATGCAGGTTTAGCCATCATGAATCACCGTGGCATCATATCGACAAGCCAGAGCCAGCGAGGAATCTAAAACGTACGCGCATCAGTGTATGTGTGTGTGAGGATGACTAGTATTTTGAGCTGGCAGCAAGCCCATCTTCTCTCCTTCCTTTCCCATTTTTTATCTGTCTTCTTTCTCCCACTGTGGTATTCCCCCGAGAAAAGTTAATTTGTCATTGTTCCTCTTGTGTGTCTTTGTCACCAACAGTGTCTGCCTGTTTTTAGTAACATGCAGGAAACACCCCTCCTCACTTATCAGTCATAAAACCTCACACATGGTGGGAACATCCCAGTGGGCTACACTTTGGCTCAACTTTGGAGAATTTTTAAAAATTTTCTTTATTTTACAATAAGCTCAATCTTCTCAGTGTTTCCAGTATCATTCTGTCCTCTCATTCTTCAAGCTCCTCTTCATCATCTTTTCTACTAGATCCCTCCCTCCCTCAGTAGTATCTCTCACAGTATACTTGTGATGATGGATGGAGAACTAGTAACATTGAGGTGGACCTCACATCCATCAAAGACTAAACAGCAGCATAGTTAACTGAATCAGGTTTTTTTTATTTATTTATTTTTATTCCTGGCTCTTCTCTCTAGAGTTCAGTCATGCCCTAATCTTTCTGGCTCATCGCCAGCAGATCCTTGAGCTTTTTCAAAGCATAGCAAAGTAATCCTGTTACAAAGCTTGATCAGACCGCGGCACAAATAGACACTCACTACCAAAAAAAACCAGAAGGCTTTTAATTCGAGGAAATGTTTTGCACAATTGCAGTGATATTAATATATATCAACTCAGTGGATGTAACAACAATTTTTATCACATACTCTCCAAATTTTAATTTCATTTGTACATTACCATCATTATTTTGAAGTGTTCCTCCACATATAGTTAATAACTCCTGCAGCCTTTGCATGTGGATGCACTTCGCGCTTGGGTGGCTGTGGCTCAGTGGTAGAATCGTCGTCTGCTTATCATATGGTCGCTATTTTGATCCCTAGCACTGCAGTCCACATGTCAAAGTGTTCTTGGCACCAAATTGCTCTCAGTGGCTGTTCCACCGATGTGTTAATGATGGTGTGACAGGTTACCACTCCTAAAAAGCAGGGGGTTCCCTGTCACCACCACTGTATGAATGTTCGTGTGAAATGGTGAATGCAGTAAAGCACGTTGAGTACTCAGTCAGACTAGAAAAGCACTATACTATATAAGTAAAAGTCTTCTTCTTTGAGCTCAGTTAATAAAACTCACTCCTCTTTCTCGCTTATCTTTATTGTTCTTGAATTACACAGTGAAAAGTATTAATTTTATTTTTGTCTGTTCTCTTCCTTTCATGGCAGCTGCCTCAGCCCCTGTAGAACTTGGACCTACCCTCGGTTTGAAGAAATCCAGTTCATTGGAGAGTCTTCAGACGGCCATATCAGAGGTTAACAGAAATAATGATTTCCTTCCATTCCACCGACCGCGCCAAAATATGGTCAGAGGAAGAGGCTGCAATGAGAGCTTCAGAGCAGCTATTGATAAGTCCTACGATGGTCCACCTGAAGATGATGATGGTAAGGGATGCTTGTGGACTTTTCGTTTAAATTCACAGCTGATGCAAACTTAAGACTCACTTTCACATTCATTGTTCTTCATTCACAAACAAGTTGTATTTAGTTTAGAGAGGGGCTTAACACAGAACACCCTGGCTCAGTCGATGCTTTCACGGTAAAGCGTTGTCTTTCACATGCCGTTAAGTTCTGAGGTGAACTCCAGCAAAATGCTTATCCACAGGTTGAATGGTAGCTGCTGCTCCTCTGTTTCTCTGGAAGGGACTTTCAGTTGCCAGCTCTGCTATTAGCAGCAAAATCTTCTCACTCACCACCAGAGTAATGAGTCAGGCTGTTTCAGATCACTGTAGTCACACAGGGTCGGACTAATAGGGGATGTCAACAGCTCACACGCAGCAGCCACATCTGTCACATCCCTCTAAATGTTAAACACTTTGAGAGCTGTTGTTAACTGACAGAAAGCAGTTCTCTGTAGTGTAGTGATATCTCTGGATGTGGAGATGCGTCTTTCTCTCTTTCATTATGTCTCATTCTTTATTACATTCCTTTATAACATTTCTTTTACCTTCTATCTGTCTATCATTCATGGTTTCTGACTTTCTTCTTGTCTTCTCTAATTCCCTCTGCTTTCCCTTCCTTCAGTTGGTTTCCATCTTTTATTCCATTTATCTTTTTGTGTTTCTGTCACTCTTTTTATCTTTTCCTAATGTTTCTCTCCATCAAATCTTCTTTCTATTATTCCTTCTATAGTTTTTTTCTCCCTTCTGTCTGGCATCAGCCTTGATGTGTCATGCCAGCTACCTGCCTGTCTGTCCGTCCATCTGTCTGTCTGTTCATCCATTCATCTGTCATCTATCTATCAACTATCTCCCCACCTATATACTTGTTTGTTTATATCACTTGAAAACCTCATGTGTCACGCTTCTGACGTCTACACGGAAGTTCGGGCCGCTAGCCGCGTTAGCGCTGGTCTTCACATTTGTCCATGTCTCTCACTTACGGAGCCGGTTTGGCTTCGTCAAACATAGTGGTTTATATTCTTTGATTGTGATGGATCTCACGTTGTCATGTGGGGAACCCAGATGCTTTATTCACAGGACCGAACTCACAAAGCTGGCGTCTACCCGGATGGCCAGACCGTAATGCCAAAGCGGCCTTTGTCTTCTCATTTGTCCGTCCCACACACATAGAGCCATTACGGCTTCGTCGGACACAGTGGTTTGTTTTCTTGCGACGACAAAGAAAAAAAAGAAAACAAACAAAGTCTGATATTATTCTTTTATCGTGGAATTTCACGGGTTCCCGCCAGTCTCTCTATAATTAAATAGCACTTTATGTAATCAATTTGGTGTAGCTTTCGTATAAAATCTGTCAAGTGTGTGTGTGTGTGTGTGTGTGTGTGTGTGTGTGTGTGTGTGTGTGTGTGTGTGTGTGTGTGTGTGTGTGTGTGTGTGTGTGTGAGAGAGAGATATAGAAGATTGTAATTCAAGGCCAGGGCTCCAGTATTCAAGAAGTAATGAGGCATCACAGTTTACACTTTGAGTATTCTCACTTTCTTATTTGTTAGAGTTAATTGATTCATTTAAACGTTAATAAATCTGCTACAGAGATGTTGACCAGGAACATTTTAATAATTGTTTCTCTTGTTGTTAGTGCACATGTACTTGTAGAATAGCCTCTGTTGAGTTATTCTGTAGGACTTTAAATGTGTGATTGTGACTTTTTCATAGAGTACTCACTGAATTGAAGAAGTCTATTGGGCTGCTGGAATTGTTATCATAAAACTTTTTCTGTATTAATTTAAGCTGGAAGGACACTTATTTTTGGCAAAGCTGAATACTCAGCATTGTGTAAATACTCTGTACTGATAAATGGTCTGATGGCCTTGTTTACGTCAACCCAGCCTAAAATGATTTTTTCTGAATAAGATCCTCTGCCAAATAAATTCTTTTATATTTAATGACATTTTTGATGTTTAATTTTAGCTTTCTTGGCTTACAAATGGTGAATCCTAATGTCACTCTCATTATTCGCTGTTTCATCTGATCATTTTTCAGTAAATTAAATTTTCTGTGGCAAACTCTTGGCAGTGCTTCAGGCTAATTGTATCACATGTTGGTATCCCAGCAGGCATTGTAATCAGAAATAGAGAGAAACTTAGTGGTAAATTTTTGTCTACTTTTGGTTCTTTTTAAAATGCTGTTGTACTCCTTTTAATTCCCACCTGTCTGCGGTCTCTATAGATGATGGTTCTGAGCAGAGCTCAGGCCCGGACGCCCCCCCGAGTAGTTCCTCTCGACAGGGAGTGGGGGAACGGATGGAGGAGAAAAGTAAAAAGGACAAAAAGAAGAAATCAAAAACAAAGAAGAAGGAAAAGAACAAGGGAAAAGGAAAAGAAAAGGAGAAAAAGAAAGCTGAAGAGTCAGAGGAGACTGAGAAGAAGAGCAAAAAAATTGGTTTTAGTCTCCTAAGGTGAGTCGTGGTGTAAGTCCCTGTGTCGAGTTGTATAGAAGTTGTGATGATAAACCTTTAATATAATGAATTAATCTATTAGATCTGCTGCCAGTTTTAATATTTATTTACGCCTGTTCTTTATTGTAAGTGTATTATTATATTATGGAAAACAACATTGTCTGATCTCATAAGGAGAATATTGGGGTTTATCCATAATTGCAAATATTCTTTCTCCCAAGAGGGTTGCATAATTCAACCCAGTTTTTCCACATGTCAAGCTTTATACTCTGGTAGTGACAATGACCCCCAAACCTTAACAGTGAGCTATTTTCCCCTCTCCTCAGGCGCACAAAGACCTGTAAGACCTAAGACTTATGCCCCAGTTTCCTTAACAGTGTCTGCACAGTATCTCTTTGAACTATTTCATGTGATTAAGTTGAACACTATATCATTCAGGGTGAATGGGCTGTTGATAGATAGAATGAAAGGGGCAAAATATCCCCATGAACAGTTGGCGCTTTCTACCTTAAATCCTTGTTAATATCCACTTTCGTCAACATAGTTCTTCCCAGAAATGGGATTTCACATGCTTATTAGATAGATACAGATCTTTGGAAAAACACTTCCCTGCAATTTGGTCTGAAAAAATACTTACAAAACAGTCTATGTGAACCAGATCACAGAACAAACACTTGAGATTTTAATGTCCGATGTTATCGAATTAATAAATCACACATCTGTTACTTGAAGCAAAATATGAGACAATTACACTAATGTGTACCAATTAACCACAGTGATTGGGACCAATGCTGTTTCCTTCCAAGTCTTTCTTTCCTTCTGAGTATGATATTTAACCAGAGCACATGTAAGAAACGTAGTCGGGTAATACATTAATGACAGTCAATCAGCTGACCAGACATCGCCACCATAGGTGGTTATTTTGCTCCTCAATAGCTTTTGCTTCTCCCTGGATTCTGGTTTGTCTGGTCAAACTACCTTGCAGCTTTCTGTCAAAGGTTATATATTTCCGATATTTGTCTTTGAAAACTGTCAATTCCATCTTCATACAGTACATGCTCTCTCTCTCTCTCTCTCTCTCTCTCTCTCTCTCTCTCTCTCTCTCTCTCTCTCTCTCTCTCTCTCTCTCTCTCTCTCTCTCTCTCTCTCTCTCTCTCTCTCTCTCTCTCTCTCTCTCTCTCTCTCTCTCTTTCTCTCTCTCAAAGATTATGAAGACAATTATCTAACGTCCTCATGCTTATTGTCGTACCAAGGAAAGAAATGAATGAAACATACAAAGCCAAGGCTAATCAGTGCTATTCTAAGCACACAAAAATTTAAGTTTTGCTTATACCAATATCAACATTCTACATCATCTTTAGTTTTGTTTCATGTAATTTACATATGGAATAATAGTATAGCAGTACAGCATGAGATTGTTTGCACAGGTCAGTAAATTTCCTTTTGTTTCCATAGCTTGGCTTCATGAACTCTGGATGACCTAGCAATAGTATATTCATCAGCATCGGTCTTCACGTACATTTTATGTTATGTAGCGTCACAGAACTTAGCATGATAGTGAAAACAGTGGTGCATACTCTGATGATTATATGAAACAGTGAATAAATTCCCACAGTTCTATCTTAAGCACGAGATGTATGCATGAATCACAGTCATAATGATAGAATCACAGTTAATGAATGTTATTTGAGTGAACTGCACTTTTCTGTTCTGTTCATTTTCTGTTCAGCTTAAAAAATACTGGATGAGTAGAAATTCTTCTAATAAATCTAATCCATTATTACATCCCACTTCAAAGTGGTGATGTATTGTAATTGTCAGTGTTCATGTGTCCGTTTGTTAGTTTGTCCACCAAACATCTTTGCAACCGTTGCAGATAGTAAGATGAAACAAAAGGACATTATGCGGGTGGCAAAGGGGATGAAAATGACATGATGACAGTGACCTTGAGAAAACTAGGTCAAGGTCACATTTAAACTTTTTTACACTCAGAAACCAGATAAGATAGAAAGATGAGGTAGAAGGCCAGTGTAAGACTATAGATCAAAGCAGGTCTGAGCACTAGCTTTGATCTTTGAAAGTAGGTCAGAGCACTAGCTTTGATATTTGACCTATGCAAGTAGGTCAGGGTAACATTTTGAAATCAGGGTGTTGTGGGATGTTGCAGTCGGTGACTGTTTTGATTCTAGTTACTTCAATGTTTGATTGACATTTGTTAATAACATAATAGGATTGCACCTGAATATCTATGGGTGATAAATTAAACAGTCCTTTAGCACCACTGCTTGTTCATGACTTCGAGAGTCTTAATATTTGAGGTCTTGTATTGGCACAAAAATCATGGATTGTTTGGTAGAAAACTACAGTAACCACATTTTGGTTTCAAGCCAAATATTAAATGAGCCCCCTCTAAACTCGAAGATCTCCTTCGATTTGTTAATGTGCAGCCAAAAAAAGTAATGGTGGAAAGAGTCTTTAACACAAATCTAAAACTGGTATCCATCCTGCTCTATTCTATGATTTGAGACAGACCACAACCACAGATCAATCCAAGCGATTGGCTATGAAGCTTTCAGTTGAGAGTCTTTAAATATAAATGAGACTGTACCAATGAATGGCCTGTCTTGTTCGTACAATATATTTATGTTATTACACTGTGATTAGACTCACACTATAATCACACTACACTATAATGGGATGAACAGGAGAGGTCACTTAACTTGTTAATGGAATCATCAACTGAAATTGTGACACCCTTTGCGATGCAGATTTAGACAGAGAAGGCTGTTTCTTTACTGGAATAATATTTTAAACTTACAGCTGCTCTCACTCTTTTACCCTTCACTCAACAGATGTAAAATAGAACTAGAACCAAGGCAGTCACAGACTGCAACATCCGGCAACACCCCTGAATTCAAAATTTTATACTGACTTACCTGCATAGGTCATAGATCAAAGCTAGTGTTTCGATCTATGGTCTTACTGACACTGGCCTTCTCCCTCGTCTTTCTATCTTATCTGATTCCCGAGTGTACAAAAGTTTAAATTTGACCTTGACGTAGTTTTCTCAAGGTCATCATCTCATTTTCATCTTCTTTGCTGCCCGAGTAATGTGCTTTTTGTTTCATCTTTCTGTATGCAAGATATTTGGTGGACTAACGTATGGACAGACCAACACACGAACACTAACAATTACAACACATCACCGTTTTGAAGCGGGATGTAACTAGTGCCTCAGCATTGCACTCATCTGATGAATCCTACCATGTCTGAACATGGAGGCAGACACTTTAAAGCACCAGGAAGGAAGTGGTTTTCACCATTTTTACTGTTCTCTGACATAAAGCTCAGATAGAGTCCCTTATGTATGTGTCTTTGGGATTTAAATAAATTTAACCATTTTGTCTAAATCGTGTCATTTTCAAGGCATTTGCACTTTTTGTTTTCAGTTTTTGTTTCATTTTGTTAATATGGATATTACATGTATATCCTTATATAGGTAATATATTTATAAATTAACACATTACACACCTGAGGTTCTCCGTCATTCTTCATCTACCTCCATCTTTTCCACAACCTTCTACTGTGCCTTTTCTGTTCACAGCTCCAAGGCAATCCATAACAGACTTAAATATGTCTTTTTTTTCCATTTCCTTCAAGCCCTCACTCTGTCTTTACCATCTTTGCCATGTTTGAAGTGTTTCTGAGTTCAGTTCCGACCAGTCCTTTCCTGCAGTGTTCAACCATCTCACTTCTGCCTACCTACCACTTTGATAATGGTCTGGACAGCCTACACAGCACACCCAAGAATATTTCCAGTTAAATCCATCTGCTCCACTATAAGCACCTTTTCCTCCATCCACCCACCAACTTATTCAAGTGCTTCAAGGAACCGTATAATACCCCCAAGGATATATAGGACTATTTTCCACATGCCCCATCTCTCATCACCTGAAGGAGACCTGGATTATAGCCCAGTAATATTCACCTTTTTTCTTCTTTCACTCTTTTTTTTTAACATTTGTGTAATCTCTGTCTTCTTCACAATCTTAACATTATATTTTTCCCCCTCTGACTGCTCTTTTCAGCTTCCTATTTTCCCCTGATTGTGTGTTATGGTGATCTACTGAGATGTAAAAATGGTGGTATTCAGAACCATTCAATCTAGGCCAAGCTGCTGATTTGTCATATTCATTCAAGGCCATCTTTGATGGGACTAATGGTCTGGGGGAGAGGTGGCATGAGATACTCAACCTTACACCAGAGTCTGGTTTTATAACAGGAGATGTAAATGCTCCCTATCAGATGACTCACAGAGATCTCTTCACCATATATATTTTTATACTGTACTGTTTAATTTATTTTCTTCATTCAAAGCTATTCCCAAAAGGCCCTTACTAAATTGTACTTCTTTAAAGGAAGGTGTAAAACTGCAGGAAGTGTACTGTAATTATTGTAATGTTTCATTTGCATTGTTAACCCAGGCGTGAAGTCAGACTGAACCGTTGTTTGTAATGCCCTTTAAAGTGGACAGCTGGCTCCATCGTCTGAGCTGCTGCCACCTGCCATTCAGATATGCCAATCATCTGTGTGTGTGTGTGTGTGTGTGTGTGTGTGTGTGTGTGTGTGTGTGTGTGTGTGTGTGTGTGTGTGTGTGTGTGTGTGTGTGTGTGTGTGTGTGTGTGTGTGTGTGTGTGTGTGTGTGTGTTGTGTGTGTGTGTGTGTGCGCGCTTGGTGGTAACTATCTCACCATCATGAATATTCACATGGTGATAAAACATTGGTCACACAGTCAGATGGTTGTTATAGTGCAGTTGCTTTGAGTCTTCATTGTGGTTGTGTGCCTGGCCACATGCCCGTTAGCTTCCAATACAAAGTGGTGTTGGGTTGTCCTTTTGTCCTCTATGAACTTCTACATCTTTTGTGTTTTCTTGCTCACGCCCATAAGATTGATGCTTCTTGCTCATGCCGATTGATGCTGGAACACACACACACACACACACACACACACACACACACACACACACACACACACACACACACACACACACACACAGATGACAAGACAGCTTAGAGAACCATACTCTCAACCCATGTTAATAATGTTTATAGAGCATTAAGTTTGGGTTTTTGGTTCGCGTGGGTGCCAGTGTGTAGGCATGCTTTTATATGTGTGTGAACGTGGGTGTGGGTGTGTGCATTTCCATGGAGCTGGTTGTGAAAAAGGCGATGAAGAGACAGTCTGTGCAAATGAGAATATGGTAATCTATTAGGTGAGACTGGGAATGTACTAGATCTACCAGAACCAAAGGAGGACTGCCGCTGCCAGTGCATCATATTTATGAGGTGCTTGATCTGTGTATATGTGCACGCTGTTCCTTTTGAGATTTAAATTGTGTGAATTTATTAGAATCTATGTAAATAAATTCATGTTTGCCTGTTTGGTTGTACTTATGCTGGACTCATATCCGTCTTGTTCCTATTTTCTCTGCTTTGTGGGCGCACATGTGTGTTTTTGCCTGTACATATGTGATTACTGAATATAAGCAGGATGACCTGTATACTTAAGTACATGCATTCTATAATATGTGGTTATAAAAGCAAAACTTAAAAGTTAAAAAGCAGCATAACTTTGAAAATCAGCTGTCAACTAAAAATGGAAAGAGAAAAAAAGCATAAAATGAGGTTTCAGTGAAACCACTACCTTTAATTTTGGGCATTGTATCTGCTCCCCTTTTTTCACCTCTCATTCATGTGTAAAATTAGAAACTCCTCCATATTCGACCCTTTTTTTTGCCCCTCCCTCTGCAACTGATCATAATGAGGCACCTCTATTAGCTTAAAGTGCCCCTTCGTGGGGACCATTAGCCCATCTCGGTAGGGGATGCTTTCTGCGACCATTCTGAGCTTTATTTATTTCTTTTTCTTGTTACTGAAAAAGCAAGAATATTAGTTTAATATGGCTTTGCTCCATGATTTCATCATTGCTCACGATTTAGTAGTACAATAATGACTCTGAATCAGCCTGTAATAGGGGAAAATTTCAGGTGATGTTTTACAGATATTACCTGATTAAAAGATAGTTTCCAAATCAGTATCTGATGCTTTTTGTAGTTACAGTAGTACCTCAAGATACGAGCAGCTGGACATATGAGTTATTTGAGATACAAGCTGTCTATATTCTTGTTCGACATACAAGCAATGTCCGAGATCCAAGCTATGCTTCGGGACACCAACTGTAGTTGGTGGATGGATACAACATCAACTGTGACTGTGTGTAGTTCTTTCTAGGGTGGCAGTACCTCAGTCCACTAGGTCTTGGGTTTGGGACCGGAGGGTGGCCGTTTCACGACACGCGTGGATCAAAAAGTTTGGAGTGTGAATTGGCAGTGGAGAAGTGTCAGTTCACCTCCTGAGCACTGCCGATGTGTCATTGAGCCAAATATGTGTGTGTGTGCATGTGTGTGTTTGAGGACCTGTACACTATATGTATAACAGTGTGAATAGACTAAGGGTTTGGGCTTTTTTACAAGGATGGAACAGGTTAAAATTATTTTAATTATTTTAAATGTGAAAATGCTGTTTGTCATTGAGTTTTCACTTTTGAACTTAGTCACTTAATGGAAAAAGCTCATATCTCGAGATAATTTCATTGGTGAACATATGCTTTTCTTATATCTGCTTGAAACATCACAGTTATGTTAATGGAGAGGCAACCTAAAATTAGTGCGACAAGGCTGATTCAAGTTCTTTATGCAGGGCTTTTGACCCTACATCGCTTTTCATTGTTTCATTATTAGACAGCGCATGCTTGAAAGGAAGGAAGGGCCCACCATCTGCCAATCAAGAATAATGACAGGAAGTCATTGGGGTGTCACAAACTTGTGTCATTCCTGCCAATCATTTGTTTGTGTGTGTGTGTGTGTGTGTGTGTGTGTGTGTGTGTGTGTGTGTGTGTGTGTGTGTGTGTGTGTGTGTGTGTGTGTGTGTGTGTGTGTGTGTGTGTGGGTGTGTGTGTGTGTGTGTGTGTGTGTGTGTTTGTGTGTGCTTTTTCTTACTTGCACACAAGCTTGTCTTTATGCACATTGTCTGTCTACTAACATGTATGTTTGTCTGTGTGTGTGTGTGCCTGTGCTTGTTATCAAAGCACACTTGTCATCCATCCATTCCCTTTGGGAGTCATTTGCCAATGACGGTAAAGGGAGGCGTGGCTATGAAGCAACAGAGGGACAGAGAGAGAAGAACAGAAGAATAGAAAGAATAGGCGAAGTGAGAGCCACAGATGTTTGCACTCATTCTCCGTTTGTTTGTGAGAGGCTTTTCTCCTCGTGGACCATTCAGAGGCAAAGTGTGGAACAACCCTCTAAACACTCAGTGCCCGTCATCGCAAGATGCATGTCTGTGTGTTTGTTGTGTGTGTGTGTGTGTGCTTCATAGCAGTTTATTGTCAGTAGAATGATATATTTTTAGCCCAATGAATGTTTTGACCAAAAGTAGCAAAGCAACCAGGTCAGGCGTTATTAGAAAATGTACTGTTATTCCAAAAAAAAAAAAAAAGAAAACACACATCTCAGCAGTCAAGGTTCCCTTCTTGTTAGGATAGCATTTAGACATTATTTATTGTAAATGCGTTTTAATCGAACCAGTCAAAAGAAAAGAGAAAGTTAAAAAGCAATTCTGTTAAAAGCCTGTTGTAGCAGAAGAAATGATAAGATAACCAACATTCTAATTCAGAATTATTAAAGAGTAGCTGTCTTACACCGAAAGCAGCCCAGCAGTCGGGCTTACTCAGGCTCTCAAACCATGGTGTATGAAGAAAGAGGGATCTGAACTGACTATACATTGTTTAAACTTGATATTTTAACACATATTCTCTTACACTCCATCAGCACAGATTGGAGAAAATGTAATCATTATCTTGTACTCAATTTGACTTGTTTTTTAAATCAGAATAAAATATGAAGTTACATAAATTCCAGTCCAGTTTGGAATGGATCGTGTGATGTTGGGAGCTCAGCAACATTGACCTCAGAAGGAAACAATAAGTTGCCGATTAAAAATTCTCCAAAGGTCACAATTTCTTCTCCTTTATTTAGACCTCTGACCAAATAGTTTGGTTTTCATTCTACCTTTCCCTACGCAGATGGAGGCTATCAGAAATGTCTTTATGTGTTTCTAATTAAATCTTTTTCAGGCAGATGAGTAGCCATACAGCCATACATACAGGCTGTGGTGTTAGGTCATGAATATTCATGAGAACCATCATGTTCACTCTAATGATGGAATAAGAGGTAATTTATTCTGTCTAACTGGCAAGCAATGGACTGTTCTCACTGGAATTATGCTCAAACCATAATGTCCTGGTTGTTCAGGCTACACACTGTGTTTGGTGTGCATGGGTAACAGACTTGTAGTCAGTTCATTTCCTCACATCACAGAAAAAATATAATAAAATGGCAAATTTCTTCTTTCTTAATTTCCCTTCGGGGATCAAACCAGTATATAAAATAAAAAAAAATAAAAAAAATAAAACAACATAAAATTGAAAATGAGGAAAAAGTATCTTCACCTTTAGCACCTTTTTTAGCAAGTTTTTTTTTTTTTAGCAAGTTTTTTGCTGTGGCTCCACTTTGTTAATGGTAATTTAGCTGATAATTACCGATTTTAAAATTCTGAACATGAAAAAGAAATTTATACTATAACAATGAAAAGAAAGAAATGAAATAGAAATATAACATGTTGAGTTACTCTGCACAATACATGAATACAGAAGTGCAGCGGGAGGAAAAGGTGGAAGGTGTGTGTCAGACTAACCAATTTATTTCTTATTTAATTAAATAATCTTGTTCTCTTCATTCCTGCATGCATAAATATGCTCGGCTGAATGTCAAACTAAAAGACAATGTCTTTTTTGTCTTTCTATTTATTTTAGTTTCCTTATCTGTTCTCACATGTATTTTATCGTTCCTATGCTTAGTTTCAAAAGGATTTATATATGCAAAACATGTACACATTATTGAATTGTTGTGTTTCTTCTCCTATTCCTTTCGTCCATGTCTTTATTTAGTACAGCCCAGCAATTATGATATAAAGTAGGAGGGACAGAGGAGGCCTTCCTAAGCTGTCGTCTATAGTCTTTGAAAATCCTTCTTACTCACTGGTGGTTATTTTCAGATAATTGAATTTACTAATAGATTGACTCTCATGAAGTCACGTTGACCCAGAAGGACAATTACCTGATGACTCCCAGCTTGTGTCCCAGATTTCAGGTGTCTGGTAAACATTGATGATGAATCTTCTATTCATTTGAGTTTCCATTTAAATTGGGAAGTGATTTTTTTCATCCTGACATTTACTCTTTTTTTTCCAAGAGTTTTTGCTATTTTAAATCTTACACTTTTTGAGTTTGATTTGTGAAGCAGATTTCAACCACATATTCGACCCAGTGGCTTGCGAGATGTTTTATTATCTTGCTTGCTGCTTGTTCCGTGTTTTAGATCCATGGTTTAGATATTGAAAACTACAATTCTTAGAAATGATTAACCCCAATTCATCTTAATTTTTTAAAATTTCCTTATTAAAAACTGAGGTGAGAGAAGAAACATGGGTGACAACATAGAGGAGGGGATAGGAGAGGTTAAGCGCTAAGAGAGGAATGTGCCAAGGGGTGACATGCCAAATGAGAATGACGCTTCAATACAAGGGGTGACGGTGAGGTAAGCTATGGGTGGAAGGAAACTGAAATGGGGGCAATGAGTGAAAAGGAGGAGAGTACCGGGGTTAATAAAGGAGGAAAAGGTAAAAAGGAAGGCTGGTTAAAGATTGGCAATATAGAGAAAGAGCGAGAGAGAGAGAGAGAGTTGAATGAAAGGGTAAGCGTCTAATGCTATAGGTACAGTGGCAGTAATTAGAGGGAGGCTTGTCCCCTGTGAGGCACATCCACAGTGTTGATGCACACACACTGTTAAAGCCCTTCACTGCCTTTAACATTCTGCACGTTATAAAACTATATTAATTCAGCGCAAATATTATACCATTTTTTTATACCATGGCAATGCATTGATATGACCGGGTCAAACTATAAAATCACACATAAGACTTCATGCCTTAAAATGACTGTGAACGTTGCTTTAAATAATGCAGGTGCAGTGATACTTCAAAACCATTGGCAGCACCGGGAAGCAGCAGTGTAGACAGCAGACTAATACATCAGTAAATTCAGTACATAAATCAAATAAAAGCATATTATAAGGTCATGGTTTTTATGTGGAGATATTAACTATTTAGTGTGTCTGACTGACTCAATAAGCATACCCATCTCACTGTACGGCTCCTGCAGTGTTAAATGAGTAGTCTGTTTTTTTTAATGCATCAGCATATAAGCAGGCTGCCGAATGGCTTTAAAAATATAAATCAGACCATTGTCAGCATAAAAAATGGCATTATTCCTGTCCTGGGATTAGGGAGAAAAAGAATAAAGCAATACACCTCTGTGCACTAAAGGGGTGACATTAACTGATCTGGTATAGTATTGTGCGTGTGTGTTTGTGTGTGTGTGTGTGTGCGTGTGTGTGTGTGTGTGTGTGTGTGTGTGTGTGTGTGTGTGTGTGTGTGTGTGTGTGTGTGTGTGTGTGTGTGTGTGTGTGTGTGTGTGTGTGTGTGTGTGTGTGTGTGTGTGTGTGTGTGTGTGTGTGTGTGTGATTCATGGTCTTTTGTAGGTAAATCCTTGTCCGGTAGTGCACTGTGCTCTTGATGCTGACCACACACAAACTGTATTGACTAATGTGGTTTGTGTATTGATATGTGGCCACTTAAAATGAGCCTCTAAGTCTATTGTGTGTACGGCATCTCTTAATTTGGATTAGACTGCATTGAGTACATACTGTCAGCACCAATCAATATATCTAATTTATGGAACCAATCATAGTTCATTCAGTGATGTTTGCATTACTGTTGACTGCCATAACCCTCTACATACAGAACACACACCACAGTTGTTGGCCCAACTGCTTGATACTTCCAAGAATGACCAGACACTCCCGGTTATCACTTATGAAGTCAGAATGGTCAAAGTCAAAGAACGTCATGCTCTGACGTAGACCAATTTGTATTTTTGTCTTTTACTATTACAGTGTTATGAAGAAGTTTGGGCACCCGTGAAAAATTTCCAGATTTTCCTTTATAAATCACTGGTTGTTTGGATTAGTAATTTCAGTTAAATATATCATATAGCAGCGGCACTGTGGCGCAGTGGGTAGCGCTATCGCGGCACAGCGAGGCGGTTCTGGGTTTGAGTCCTGCTCTGTGCGGAGTTTTCATGTTCTCCCCGTGTCTGCGTGGGTTCTCTCCGGGTTTTATGGGTTAGGGTTAGGCCCGGGTTAACAACGACCGCCATTGGTGCTGTTCACCTACAGGGTTCGGTGGGAGCTGGACTACTGTTGGTCGAAGAAGGAGAAGGAGAGGAGGAAAGTGTGTTCGTAGGAAGATAGAGAAGAGGAACGCCAAGAGTATAGGACTGAGAGTAGGGACGTTGGATGTTGGAACTATGACAGGAAAAGGTAGAGAGTCGGTTGACATGATGCAGAGGAGGAAGGTAGACATACTGTGTGTCCAGGAGACCAGGTGGAAAGGTAGCAAAGTTAAAAGTTTAGGAGCAGGGTTCAAGTTGTTCTGTCATGGTGTAGATAGGAAGAGAAATGGAGTAGAAGTTATCTTGAAAGAGGAGTTTGTTAGGAATGTCCTGGAGGTAAAAAGAGTGTCAGATAGTGTGATGAGTCTGAAGCTAGAAATTGAAGGGTTGATGTTCAATGTTGTTAGTGGGTATGTTCCACAGGTAGGATGAGCTGGAGGAGAAGGAGAAATTCTGGTTTGACATTGGTGAAGTGATGCAGAGCATACCTATAGGTGAGAGAGTTGTCATTGGTGCAAACTTCAATGGACATGTTGGTGCAGGAAAAAGAGGTGATGAGGAGGTGATAGGCAGATTTGGTATCCAGAAGAGGAATGCAGAAGGACAAATGGTGGTTGACTTTGCAAAAAGTAAGGAAACGGCTATAGTGACCAGAGATGTTGTTTGGTCTAGAGACAGTGTCACTGAGGAAAAGACAGGAGACAGAGCTGGAGGTAGCAGAGATGAAGATGCTGAGGTTCTCTCTGGGAGTGACCAGGAAGGATAGGATCAGGAATGAGTACATCAGAGGGACATCACATGTTAGAGGTTATGGAGATAAAGTCAGAGGGGCCAGACTGAGATGGTTTGGACATGTCCAGAGGAGAGATAGTGAATATATTGGTAGAAGGATGCTGAGTTTTGAACTGCCAGGCAGGAGGCCTAGAGGAAGACCAAAGAGGAGGTTTATGGATTTAGTGAAAGAAAACATGAAAGTAGTTGGTGAGCGAAGAAGACACAGAAGACAGGGTTAGTTGGAGGAAACTGATTTGCTGTAGCGACCCCTGAAGGGAAAAGCTGAAAGGGGAAGAAGAAGACAAATTAGTGCTAAAGGTTTTCAAATTAATAAACAAGGGTGCCCAATTTATCTACCGGCCTACTTTTGTTTAAGTAATTATTGGAAACTTTATGTAAATCTTATAAACTTAATTTCACTTCTCAAATATTACTCTATTTGTCTGCTATATGATATATTTTTACTGAAATCTGGAAAAACTTTTCAATACAACTGTATATGATGTCTTTTACTTTGATATGCCGTAATCAGTTAGGATGTTTATCTACACTGTTGGCTTCAGAATGGTATTGATGACTGGTTATGTTTGCTACATAATCAGTGTCAGTGTGGTGTATGATTCCTATCTGGTTTCACAGCACCATATTCAGGTTATACAAATATTGTACAAGATATTATGGTATTTTAGGGCGTATGCTGAATTGAAAACAGTGGAAATTAGATATTTGAAGGTCCCGTTCTTTTTTTAATTCATGTCATTCAACTGCCAGATGTCCAACTACACTGTATTTGAAATGTTTTACCCCAAAGTAAACCATGGTCCTAGCTGATTTCAACAGCTTGTGAGGAACTTTCAGTGTGTCGGTCTGAGCCAAGTCATTACAGCACACTGTTACATAGCCTGATCATGAACCACACATGTGTGCGCGCGCACACACACACTCACACACATGACTGAAGTGGACCTATCTAGTTAGCCAAATCCTAACTGAGTCCAACAGTTTGTGAGGAACTTTCAGTGTGTAGCTCTGAGGTAGGATATTACCACACAATGCTACCATAGCCTGAACTAATTCCACTTCGGGATGGCCATGCTTTGGGCATGTAAACGAATCACTATCGTCAATCATTCTGTCCAATCACAGAGCGCCGTTTGTGACGTCACTAAGGGCAACTCTAGCGAACTCTGATTGTTTTGACTCGGTCAGGGCCATCGATTCCTAAAAATTCAAATGTCTATTGATGCAGCAAGCAATTGTTAACCACATTCTAGGAGTTGGTCGGGTTAGGGAGAACCGCTATATATATGTAGAGACCTGAAAAAGTGTGATTTTAATTCTAGGACCTCTTTAAAATAATGTGTTTTTTTATTAAATTGATGACAGCACCATGTTTCAAATAAATGGTGACATTAAAGTAGTTATTTTGAGTTTCCAATGGAAAGACAATTTGAAATTGAGTGGTCATGTCCACCACATTCACCGTGCTATGCTCACCAAAGGTGTGGAGGATGTGTCATTTCTGATTTGGAATGTATGTTTTCTTTGATGGTTTTCCCTGTTTGTTTCTGACTTTCTTTTGTCGACCTGCTTCTGTCTTTTCAGATTTGGGAAGAAAAAAGAGGCAAAAGAGGCAAAAGCGGCTCAACAGCGGCTCAAGTCAGACATTCTGAGTTGTCATGAGCTGGAACGGATGAAGGATGAGCGGGAAAGGTGGGGCGATTTCTGGAGATGAGACAATTATGATTTTTGTGCTTTAAATTAGCTGACAAACAGATTCACATAGTAAGTAGTTATATTCCTGTAGGTATTTTCCCAGTGATTGAAGAGGATTGTTCGCTTTTTATTCTCATGGAAGAAACAGAAACCAATTATTTTCATTCTGGTCTTTTTTGATTTCTCATTCTTTTCATTCACTTCACCACTTGTTACTCCATGCTTGTCGTTTCTGAATGATGTCTTGATCAGTTCTCCTTTGTCTCTCAGAATCGAGGCACCCCATCCTGAGCTTAGAGACCACCGACCCAATGAACAGCAAATTGGTGGCAGGCCTGAGTATCCAGATGTCGAGGATGACGAAGCGGATCCCAACTATGCCCGAATACAATCTTTCAGGGACAGAAATATTGCTTCAGTGCCACACCTGCTGCCTCATTCCCCTCCCTACAGTACGATTCAGCAAGCCCACACCCGTACCCCATCCCCACAAGGCCCCTCAATATTTCCAGGCCATGGCGGTCATTGTAATGACCCTGTAGCCATCCCTGATGATGACCCTCTTGACAGGCTGTATGCCAAGGTCAATAAACCAAGGGGAGCTGGAACTACATCTCCTCCTCTCCCTGCTCCTGCCAATGACAGGTAAGGCATCATGACCCTCTCAGGATACTGGTATAGGACTCTCAATGAGAGTCTGGTGTGAATTACTGTATCTGTTCAACCCCTCCCCAAGCTAGAAGGTTAGAGTTAGAGTTAGAAGGACCTCCCTGGTTTCTCTCTGCTCCATTCCTCTCTCATACCTCTTCACCTCCATGGCCTAGTATTATCTTTCTGATGCTTCATATGTATCCTTCTCTTCTTCCCTCACCTGTGTAAATTAGATTTATCTGCCACAGGTCACTGTGTGTATGTGTGTGAAAGCAAGAGAGAGAGATGTGTGTATGTGCGCATGTGCACTCATGTGTTGTGTTGTGTGTGGAAATAAAATCACCGCAGGACTCAATGTGTTCCTTTCAGCTCCACCATCCCTTCTCCTTTCCTTTACTATGTCGGTCACAGCTCACCTGCCTCTGAATACATCTACCAGTACAGATACTCTCACACACATTCACAACCACTTCACTGTTGCTCCGTATCTTTGTGCAACAAAGGAAAACCTGTTTGATGGACAGTTCCAGGCTTCATAGATATGTTGTCTGACACTGTGTATCTATCCTGCTGTCTCTTACTTAGATGAAACAAATAGAAACATTAAGACACACAAAGAAATAATAGTGTAATTTTCTGCGTTGCCAAATGTATAAAACTCAGAAAGAAGGTTAAAATATGTAATATGAAAGGATTGTTTATGATCTGTAATTAGGCGAGTATCTCATGGTCTGAGTTTTAATATTAAGTTGTGAAATACTTCAACAAATTTATCATCATATGGATGAATGGATGAATCCAGGGTGGGCTTTAGACAGTGCGCACAATCTAAACTTGTTTAAACTGTGCATCTTTATTTAATATTTACTGAGGTTTTCCCATGTCTTTCCTTTATGAAAAGAACACTGGGAGAGACAGTGTTCATCACGTCCTGAAAGCCAATGGTGCATATAGGAAGATGTCCAGATACTTGCTGACAGCAATCAGCAGTGTCTGAACGGAATGTAGTCCGTCTGTTTGTGTGTGACTTTGCGTTACTATATATTGAGGAAAGCCAGAGCAGGGTTTGCATGTAGGAAAAGGAGATAATCAAAATAACAAAGGTCTGTAATGCCATCAGTACCTTTCACACGCACACACAAAAAATACAATAAAACACATAAAAACACAATAACGTACAGCTCATATATTTACGTAAGCCATTGTCTATGGGAACACAAGTCTTGGATATTAAAAATCCAGACAGGCACTGTCTCGCCCCTGATGAAGTAGCATAATGATAATAATTTAAAGGATGATATGGCTCAGGCTGCCCTGTCTGACGCAAACTTTTCCCTTTATGCTGTTTATAAACAGTTTGTTCAGACATTGGAAGTAATGTGAATTTTCACAACTCCAGGACACTTTTTTTAATTTTTATGAAAGTTAGGAAACTGATTTCCTCTTTTTTTCCTTTTGTTTTTGCTACATACAGTATATGACTTCATTGGCTTATTTTAGTTATTACATGCAATGAACTAATTCTGTTTTTTGTAATTGTTGTTGTTGTTGTTGTTGTTGTTGTTGTTTACTTCACTTGTGTTACACGGTCATCAGCTGTCAGTACTGCAACTGACTCTATCAGCATTGGGCTGCCTCCTAGTTCCGTTCCTTGCTAGAAAACTGTGCTCCTTATTACTGATGCATCTCTTGTAATTTCAAAAGCCCTCTTAGTATTTTACTCTGGGCTGTGCCTCTCCCAGATGAAGAAAAAAATCCCATGTCATAGCGCAGGAATTTAATTTGAATGCCTGTCGAATATAGTAACTTATACCATCAACACCTGAATTCTGAGGCACTACTGTTCTGTTCCGTTTTTTTATGCAGTTAGCTTTGTGCTAAATATCTTTCTTGCACACTTTTCCAAAGATGTATTCAAGCAAATTATAAATTTATACATAATATCAACTGTTTTAAGAACTTAATTTCTAAAGAGCACAGCCAGGATAAATCTTTATGCGTGGCAAAGTTTAATGAAGAATCATTTAGCAAAGTTATTGCGCACACAGACACTTAAAATCCTTTAATTTCGTTTCGTTTCATTCATGTTTCACTTTATTGAAAAAATAACATCTACATGTATCCCTCTTGTCAAATACACAAAGTAAATGATATAGTGCCTCCACATTGGCAACTGAAAGGTGTTTTCCTTCTGTGTTATAATGTCAGTCAAATCTGACACTTATGATCTCAACTATTTCTGTTATTAACTACATTAATGGTGTCAAGTGTGGATGGCATTCTGAATGGAGAGAGATAAACGGCAACGTTTTCTAATTTAGTCAGCCTCATGTGGACGTGCAGTCGTTCTCCTGGTTTCAACCCTCCTGCAGCTCTTTGTCTCTTTTGTCTCAGCACACAGATGGATAGACTGGAGGGCCTGAATGCCTCATATAAGGGAGGAAGTAGTGAGAAAACTGGGGTGGGAGGATGAAAAGGTGCTCTTTAGACCATTTAGAAATGGAGAGCATGATTCTTTTCCCCAATTCTAAATACAAATATACTGTACTTTGCCTCTCGCTCTCTCTCTCTCTTTCTCTCTCTCTATCTTTCTGTCTTTCTCTCTCTCTATCTTTCTCTTTCTCTCTCTCTTACTCTAACACAAACACACACAGACACACATTCATGTTTCTCAAGCCTTAGTGTCCAATAAAGCCATTTTCTGTGCTTACACAGTTTGACATACTGCACAAAATTGAGGTATTTAAGATCTCTCTCTAACACACACACACACACACACACACACACACACAGACACACACACACACACACACACACACTCACATACGCAGTCAATTTTCTGAAGTGACCACCCAAGCCTTGCTTGAGTGCTGCCCTCGGCTTTCTTGAGTGGATGCCCAATCCCATCCTTGCCTATCCACTACGTCCACCACCTAAGTGCCCCTCACAGGTTACCATAACAACAACAACCTCTGGCACTCCACCAATTAGAAAACAATCAGTCTGAAGAGATTGTGGAGTGAACTTTGGAGTGAACTGTGGCATATAAGTGAAAAGTAGTAGAAGTCGGAACAGAAGCAATACATGTCCTGAATTTCCCTTGGGATTATTAAAGTATGTATCTATCTATCTATCTATCTATCTATCTATCTATCTATCTATCTATCTATCTATCTATCTATCTATCTATCTATCTATCTATCTATCTATCTATCTATCTATCTATCTATCTATCTATCTATCTATCTATCTATCTATCTATCTATCTATCTATCTATCTACTAAAAATGACCAGATACACCTTTTTTGTTTTGTTTTTTTTAAGAAAAAAAGGAATTAACCTACTATGGTGTCATTTTGGTAATTTTTTATTCATTTTCTTCTGCTGTATCTGCCGCAGTGGGTCACGGGGAGCTGGAACCTATACTATGGTGTCATTTTGGTAATTTTTTATTGTTCAGTATTAAAGAATAAATTTCAGTTTCTATATGGAGGGGCCATTGAGAATGAATTGTTTGTTGTTACACTGTTGAATGGTGGAATGACAAATCAAAATATAACTCCAGCTCAGAACAGGGGCTGTTATATTTTTATCAGGCTGATTTCTAGCTGTTCAGTTGGTCCTAACTCAGGAGCACCTGTAACTTCAGTTTTATTTGAACTTCTGTATTAGCGAAGTATTAGTATTTTTTTACTTGAGTATCATTGAGATGCATGGCTTTAAAACAACAGAATCAAATCTGGGCCCTGCATTTACATATTTTGGTGAAAAAAATAAATGAATATTTATTTTTTCACCAAAATAAATACTCATCCTCTTCATAATATTTATGAAGAGGATTTTCTTTGTTTAGCCATTATTTGAAAAAAATCATCCTTCTACTTATACAGAAATTATGCACATTGAACAAGGTACCCAAAACCAGCAGAGACATAAACGCTGGAAGAAGTTTTTTTAAAATGACGGGTCTGTGTTGTCGTGTAGATGCTGTAACCAAAAGAGTCCAGGGGCATCTCCCTGTGATGAAAAGCACTTTGATGTTAGTGTGTTTGACCTGTGTCTACATGTTCACACAGAATGGACCGGATTAAAACCAGCTATTTTCTGACGTATAACAACTCCACATCAAAGACGCATTGATAAAAATGCTTGACAGTTGGATATTTGTTCATTTGTTTCTTTTTTTATGAGCCATAAAGTTTATATATTTATTTATGTACTTTTTCTTTCATTCATTGACGTTCCTCGCCAAAGACGCCAACACCAGTTCTGGGCCAGACAGGGATGCGCTGCCTGCTGGTGGGAGAAATCTGTGATAGGTGCACTTGGTTTATAATACCAATACATATGTTTTCATATGAAGTATGAAGTCTGATTTTATTGTTTTATTATAGAATTTACATGGGTTCCTGCTAGTATTTATATAACAGCGCTAATATGGATTCACCGTGATGTCTACAATTGCGTCACTTCCACTGTCACGGGGCACTCCATAAGTTATGATAAATTTTGTTTTTCCAAGTCCCTATTGATCATAAAAAAATAAAAATGCCACCACAACTTTTGTTTAATTATGTTTCTTCAAATACACACTGATTCATTATAACTTTACTGTCCCTAAAATATCAATCAATATCTGATATTATACAATCACCTCCACTAAATGTGTTTAAAATCCAAGGCTTTGCGGCAGGTGCGCATGGTATTTATCCATCAAACACAGTCTGTACATATAGGCTGTTGTAATGAGCTGTTAAACTATATAGCATTGTTATAAAAAGAAGTGTGGAATGTCCACCTCATTTAAACACAGGGAGAAGCAGGTGGATTCAAGGACCCCACTGGAAATGTTTGAGAGAAGTTTGGAGTGTTTTTGAACTAAAGGGGTGAGAAAAGGAAGGTTAAGTAGGATTAAGAATAAAAAAGAGGTAAGTAACAAAATAAAAGAGGAATGCATATGGAGGTCCCTTATCATGCTTTTTTAATTCATGTCACACAGCTGCCAGATGCCCAACTACACTGTATTTGAAATGTGATCCGTGGTCCTCAATATGTTTGAATATTGTTAAAATCACTTCTGTTCTGAAATGTGCTGTGTTAATGGGGCATACCTGTGAGCTGTCTGTCACCAGCCCCCTCGCCCCTCTGAGTTGCCTCTATCAACACCTCCCTGCCCCTCGTGTTCACATGCGTTTTGTTTATGTGCAAAACGTGAATGTGCTCGCATTACAGATCTATTGATCGAAGTAGCCTGGAACTATTTTAACTATCAGTAACTTTGCTGCTACATATTTCGCTCTAAATCTTCTTGTGTTTTGCGCTCTTGTTTTTCATGATGTAACAGTTGATTTCTTGGTGCTAAGCATTGGAACAGCTTTCTTAGTCTACTGAAAAAGACTCGTGTAAACACGATGAGACCGGCCAGTGAGATAAGTAAAGCTGTGTTTTCCGAAAATCGTCATGGATAATGAGATCGTGGATAACACGGAAGCTAAGCTAACCAAAACTAATGAAACATGGGATTTTTCGTTTAGTTTTAGTTTAGTTTATTTATTTATTTTTCTTTTTTCCAGACATGTTATTACAACAGATTTCATTTTCATCAGTGTTGGAACATCAGCAACAATATCTGAAAGAAAAAAAAAAAAAGGTTTGACAGGTAGAAGCCATTGGCTTGTAAGGTTCCCATCCCCTAAATCAACAACATCTCTCTCATTGCAACACATTGTCAACCAAATTCATACATTGCATATCACAATTCAGCATCAATTATTTTATTTTGGTTCATTATTGTTTTATTTGTCCATTCTGTCCAATAGGTGTGCATCTTTACACACGTCTTTTTCAGTTTTTAACAGTAAGACCAAGTTTTTCTTTTGTATTCTCGTGTGTGTTTGTGTATGTATGTGTGTGTGTGTGTGTGTGTGTGTGTGTGTGTGTGTGTGTGTGTGTGTGTGTGTGTGTGTGTGTGTGTGTGTGTGTGTGTGTGTGTGTGTTCGGCACATGAATCTGATCATTTTCAATTCTGTCCAGTCATGAATCCAAAAGATACCAAATAACTATTTATGGAGGAAGCGTTTATTTTCCAGATTCTAGGATTTGGTCGGGTTAGGGAGGACCATTATATATATGTAGAGACATGAAAAATGTGTTTTTCATAAAAGGACCCCTTTAAACAAATGTACACAACAAAGAATCAGAAGTGGACAAAAGACAAGACAAAATTAACAGATGGAAGAGTTGAAGGAAAACTGATTTTAACTGTAAAATAGTAAGAGAGAAATAGACAATAGAGAAAATGAAAGACTAAGTTTAGGGAGAGCAGAAAAAGTGGGAAAACTAACAAAATGAGAAGAGAGGAAGAGTGAACTAGTGAAGGAAAACAGTAAGTGTCAGTGAAAGTTTAGAGCTAAAAATGAAGTGAAAGAGATGAGGATGACAATACTACAATTTTTTTCCACCAAGTGCAGGCATGAGTGGACCCAAATAATTGCAGAAAAAGTGGATCATCTAGGGAACTGAAAAGAAGGGATTCAGAGAGGAGGGGAAGCTGAACACGTAACGTAGGGAATTAAGTGGTCAGAGTGAGCACCAGCAACTAGACATCGCAGGCGGTGTCAGTCCATGCCCAGGGCTGCAAGAGAAAAAAAAGATATGGTATAGTAAAAAAAAAAAGGATGAACTGGAGTGAAGTGAGATGCTGGGAGAGGAGAATATGAAGAGGACTACAAGAGAGGAATGAGAAGAGGTAGGGGCCAAGTGATGATGGCAAAAAAGAAAAGGACCAGTGTGTGTGTTTTCCGGACTCAAAGCGCATGTTTCTGGCCAGCTAATAAGGAAAATCCCTCAAGAGGCACTTGTCCGCTCCATCGCTTCCTCCCCTTTGCTCTCCTTCCTTCTATACACCCTTTCTAGGTCTCTCTCTACTCTGTTGTACTCGCTTCCTCTTATTTATGATTTCCGCCATTTGTATTTGCAGGAGTAGTTCTCATTGAAAAATAAATTCAATGCAAAGAACATCCTGTCAGAGTGGAGCACAAACATAGTGGAAGGACACTTGGGCACGTAGACTCAGGCTCTTCAAAGGACGCACAGATGGACGGACGGAAGAAACATTTCAGAAAAATATATGAGTTCCAAAGGAGAATTTTAGATTGTGGATCATTCGTGCTATTTTACATCTACTGTATGTACACAGTTAAATAAGTTCTCATGCATGACGTATTATGAAAATCAGAATTAAATTTGAGGAGTGGTAGCCTTTCATAATAGTTGTCTTTATGTCTCAAGCTCTATTTAACAAATTATTACACATTGCCTAGTCATTTGGGTTGTTAAAGGGGTCCTATTATGAAAATCACATTCCAACAATCTGGTAACAAACACTTCGTGCATCAAGAAATATTTGGAGTTTTAGGAATTCATGGCCCTGACCAAATCAAAACGATCGGATTTTGCTGGAGTACTATTTGTGACATCGCAAACGGCGCTCTGTTATTTGACAGAGTGATTGACGATATTGATTGGTTGACATGCCCGAGGGGGAGTTCGCTCAGGCTACAGTAGCATTGTGCAGTAATGTCCTAGCTCGGAGCTACACACTGAAAGTTCCTCACAAACTGTTGAAGTCAGCTAGCATTTGGCTAACTACTACTACTAACTACTACACACACACACACACACACACACACACACACACACACACACACACACACACACAAACTTCCCCTGCTCCCTGTGTCATAAGAAGTCGAGACCAAACCAGTAATCTGACTGAGATACACGTGACTGACTCTGTATCCATTACAGGATGTAATACCCCTGCATTTTTCTCACTGTATGTTAGTGGATGCAGACTAGGGAAAATAGGGATGGTACCCACTCAATAGCCATTGATCGCTCCCTGCGATCTCCCATTGTCCGTGACGATTGTCGGGAAACAGCGTACGTCCTGTCTATAAACATCTCTTGTCGTCACCACTGATTTTTGTCCCTTTTGCAAACACTGTGTGTTGTAAATTCTTTGCGATGTTTACCGGTGGTCTCAATGGGATCAGCCCATGTAGTGTTTACATAATGAAAGACGAAGTCGTGTTCGGCTGACAAAAATGAGAAAAATAAGAGCGGAATACGTAGTAGTAAAGTAACCGAAAGTTCAAAAAAGTTCCAGATGGAACGCTAGTGTGCGCACTTTCAAGTGGCTCAGGCAAATAAAGCGCACATGAACGTGAGGGGTGAGGGAAGTGTTGATAGAGGCAGCTCAGAGGGGAGAGAGGGATGGAGATAGGGAGCTGAGAGCCATGCCCCATTAACACCAAGCCTTTTGGGGCAGAAGTGATTTCATCAATATTCAATCAAAGATATTGAGGACCACGGATCACTTTGGGACAAGACATTTCAAATACAGTGTAGTTGGACATCTGGCAGCTGAATGACATGAATTAAAAAAAACACAATATAGTTGGTGTGAGAGAAGAGGGTGCAGAAGACAGGGTTAGGTAGAGGGAACTGATTCGCTGTGGTGATCCCTGAAGGGAAAAGTCGAAAGGAGAAGAAGATAATATGGGACCTTTAATTCTGTCTCTAGCTTGCAGAGTGTGGCAGGTATTGAACTTTGGGGTTAAATTGTGTTAAGTGTCAAGGCTGTTCAAATTTAAACAAAATAAAATTTAATCTAATGTGAAGAAAAATGCAATAGAAAAACTGTTGAAAGGGAAATAGAAACAGGATCACGCCTCAGGACTTGTCACAGGACTTGTCACAGTATCACCATGCATTTTAAACTCCAGCAATAAAGTCTGCCTTTGGTCATACTTTAACTCCACAACCACCAGGGCTGGCAAATGCTTTGTGTAGTGTAACACCGGGCTCAGTTTTGAAGATAAGACTTATCCAACATGCAAGAAGCCATTGAAACTTAACATTAGCCTGTGCACATTTGTTACAAGACAATATACATTCATAATTGTCGTATGGATGAAATCTTTAGAGCAGAATTTATTGGTTTTACAAAACAACTATTGCATTTGCTGACAGGCTGTCTCATCTCAGTTGATCTTCCAATTAGAACCGCCAAGTAGCAAGGTCTTCTCCTGGTTGTATTACAAGTAATCGAGATGTCTCATGGTAGTAAAATGAACACTCAATTATTGAGCAACGACTCAACTCAACGATCCTGCATCTGACATTTCAATCGCACACTCTCTCAAAGCATGTGTTGTACAGCTACACCATTCATTTTAGAACCAATTCTAGAACCTATTGCACACCTGTGCAATAATCATGTTTTGTTGACATCTTAACGTGATACTGGTGGATTATTTGAGCAAAGGAGAACTGCTCATAATCACAGGTAAAAACTGTAGTCCCAGATCTTTATAATTTTTAATCAATATTTGCTCACAATCAGAAGGTAAAAACTTCAGTCACAAGTCTTGATCATTTTTAATTAATAATTGTGATATCAGTGCAGTCACTTGTCCGTGCCGGCATGTATAAAGGGACATCAACTGCCACTGCAAGAAAAAGTCCTCTGTTCAATAATTGTACAAAGTCAACTTTTCCATAGTTGATTAATTATTATTGTACCACAATACCTCCTGTATATTTACAGCATTATTTACACTAAATGATCTAAATATACCAACCCAAGGCAACTCTTTTTACATCAGCTACAAATCTGCCTTTAGAAGTTGCTATCTACAGATGTGGTGGATCACGTTCAGCTGTTAAAATAAAAAGGGACTGTTGAGCCAGACACCCTGCCTACATGATTTTATGCCAGTCAATTTCCCACCTGTTGTACTCCCTCTCTCACTCTGTCTGACACATACACTGTCTCTCTCTCTCTCTCACACACACACACACATACACACACACACACACACACACACACACACACACACACACACACACACACACACACAGATAGAGATAGAGAGAAAGCTTGTCTGAATAATATTACGCCTGACCGTCATGATGATAGCATTTCAGCCTCCTCTTGCACACACTGGCATATAGACAGCTTGTCTGATTGATGTCATGGCAGTCGATAGAGCACTAATTACCCCCTGTGCCTAGATGGCACCACGTAAGGAGCAGTGTCATATCCTGTCAGCGGCACTTAAAAAACACGTGTCACTTCCTGTTAGCCCACAGAGGAAAAGGGGGCACCAGAGTAACCCGACAGCACATAATCTACACTTCTTTTTTTCTTGACCCACCTGCCATTTTATTGGCGATCTTTTGTTGTCAAACTTCATTAGCGGAAACGTCGGCTTATTAAAGCTCTGTACAGACTCAGGAGATTAGGAGGAAGAAGATGATGAAGCACAAGATGGGGCGATACAGAGCGAAAGAAGAGGGAACTGGGGCAGAGGAGATGGTGAGGAGCAGATGATGAAGAGATTAAGATGGAGTGGGAGGGAAGTAGAGATGGATGATATCAAGGTAGAGGTGGAAATGACAGCAGAGATGATTATCTGCATAAACTGTGGAGGGTAGAAAGAGACTGGGGAGGGTGGTGACTGGAGGTGCAAGAAATTGAAAGTAGATTAAAGAGAAACGTTGACAGAATTGCAAATTTTACCACTAAATGAGACACAGTAAAGAAAAATGTGAAAAGAAAATGAAATGCATCACAGAAATGACAGAACATTTAACATAAGAAACTCATATCCATGTCAGCAGATGAAGGACAGTCGCTCTCACTGATGAAGCTGTTTCTTCTTCTCAGTGTGAGTTAACAACTGAAACAGAGATACAAGATAAAGGGAGAGTGGGATCGCGCATTGACCCGTGGCTGTTGTTGTGATCTACTTGATCCATGTAGGACACAGCTGATAATGACCCTCTCCTACACAACTAGACACTGGGGAAAACACACACACACACGCACACACGCACACACACACACACACTCACACACACACACACACACACACACACACACACACACACACACACACACACACACACACACACACACACACACACACACACACACACACACAGATAAACACAGTTGTGGGTGTGTGAAATGAAAAACCCTTCCTGTTGTCATCAGTCAGTAGGAAACAACATTTTTCATTGTCTGCACGCTCAGTTTTTAGCCAGCCTTAAATACGGTAATATACAGGCATTATGACTGATTGTTATTTATTATAATAATCAGTGATGATGCAAGAGAGATGCTTTAAAGACAGACAAATGTATTTTACTGTACCTTAGTTATCATCAATGCATCATCAACAATAAAACAGCAATGACCAAACATGTTTTACTGTAGACATACTAGCAGGAACCTGTGGAAATTCCACAATACAATAACATCAGACTTCATACCAAACATATGAAAACAAATCTATTGGTATTATAAACCAAGCACACTCAACGTAGTCAAAGATCAATGTTGCGACGTAACAACTTTGTGTTGGCAAATCATGGATTGTGCTGGGCGAGCATTGTGAAGCCATAGATGAATGTTAGCCAGCTAACTGGAGAAAGAAAGCTAATCAATAGTGAGGTTGGGAAAGGAGCGAACATTAAAGGAGAAGGCACCTGTCAAAGGAGCAAGTGGAAAAGACATTTTAGGGAAGTGATAGTTCTGTTAGCTGACTACATGAACAGAACTGTTTGTAGTTACTTAAAGACTGTTTTTGTCGGATGCCTGAGAAGCATTTTGGATACTACATCGATTGTCCCATTCCAAACGGAAACCATAGCTGGACAGACTGTTCGTGCTAGCCAGCTAGTTTCACTCAGTTTGCAGTTTTTGGTGTCATTCCTGGTGTTTGGTCTCTCTGCTCCATTTAGTTATTTCTTCTCTTAACATAGTAGATGCCTTACGCCATATCGTTCATGTGATTCTTTCTGGCA